>NC_044001.1:25811105-25876105 GCF_902150065.1 Myripristis murdjan
TCCAGTATTTGCGTTCACCTATTCATGCAGTATGTCTCTGCTCTGTCAGCTGGATCTGATATGCATGCATTAAATCAGATGAACCACCTGCACTGGTCGTGTCATCCACAGTAACTGGACGGATCTTAGACGGAGGGTGCACTCAGCCGAACAGCCGTTCACCTCCATTTTATTTTGTCACAAAAACCACAGCAATTAAGCACATTTGAAGTCTTTAAATAAGGGCACAAAGCTGTGACCTGTTCATCATTTCATCCAGTACCACTGAAACAGTACTTTTATTGCAGAGTTCTAACATTAAAGTCTATGTCACTTGTGTCTAGTGCCCCACATGATATCAGTTAACCAAAAATGGCCCTGAGGTGAATGAGGTGAATTGCCACATGGTCAGTCTCATTAGTCTCGTGTCTGTTTGTCCTTTTTGTATCTTTTAATCAACTCATTTTAATCAATTTGTTCTGAACTTTTTTACTTTTTGACTCTGCCACCTCCTTGGCAGAGGTAATAAGGTTGTGCTCATATGGAGCTAAATAGTTAGCAAGCGAGGTAACCAGAGAAAGCTAGTTATGCCGTTTTCCATATGCAAAACAAGGGCTGACAACGCTAGTGCCAGCTGCAACTTCTCATCTGATGTAGTCCCAGTGACAAAAAAAGGTACATGAACAAATTCAGAGTGCCTCTTATACTAGCTACTTTATCACACCATGATCCCAAGACTTCTGGGTTGTTTTTTTGAACTACCAATACAGACAAGTGCCATCTACTGGCACTGAGAATGACCTCCTGTCATGCAGGCACAGAACACAGTGCACAGCGATCTACAGCTGTGCTAGGTACAGTGAACAACATGGCTATTTTGATATAGAAGAGAATAGAATAGATCTTGGCAGGGGATGGATGATGGTATGGATTGAGGGGATGAATTAAGATGAACTGATAAATTATATTTAAAGAACTCTACTCAGTTTTAAATTAGAAATAATGACATATTTTTGCGGGAGTAGGATAGAATTTGGCAAAGGCGAGATCTAAAAATCTGACCAGATATTCTGAACGTTCTCATTTCAATCCACCCTCATCAATTTTGCATAGTGTACCTCGGTCAACTCAAGGATCCCTGATAACTGTTCAATAACTGTATAGATTGACGGATAAAATGACATTATGATAGGAGCAAGGGATCATCCATCTCTCCACATGATGTGTAAGCTGGCCGATAGCTGTGAGTAAAGCTGTGGTGCGTCTGAGGTTTGATGAAGAGCCAGTTGCCATCAATGACAACAGCCAATCAGTCATTGACATCCAATGACACATATAGCCAGTGTTTTTGCCTCTTTGTTTGTTTGTCTGTCAGCAAGTTGATTCAAAAATATATCTTAAATACTGAAACAGGATAGCATTCATGTTAGCCTGATGAAACTAAATTTAAAACACCAAACATTGGTTGCATTTTAGAACATTTGTTACTGTGCTGAAAATATTATTCTTTTTTTCATGTCTTTCCTGCTCATTGACTATGGCCATGGCTCTACCTATCAGCATTACCAGGTATTTTGAAATTGTCAGGCTGACTCCTTCATCAAACCATCACAGCTACTTGACCTCTTGTCCCTTTCTACTCCTGGCCACCAACCATGAAGTGCCTGATGCTGCTGGCCCTAACCTGCCACAAGCTGCTTTGCCTCACTGAACCAACATAAGTCAGCAGGCAAGGAGCCACCGACACACCATCTGCTGATATGTCAACTCGGACATTGGTAATGCTCCATGGCAGCGGAACAAAACCTAATCATATGTATTAAACTACTAGGGTGTGTGTATAAAACTTTTGGCAGGCATTCAGCTCTCTGTTTCTGACTTTATTTATTTATTTCAACAGTTATACAGAGTTTTGTGTATATATTTACATAACTTTTAGCTGAGAATAACATTTTTTTCTAGATGCACTGCTGAATGATTGACTTTTCTAAATGGGTTGCTGAAATAAATTTACAACTTGTCATCCGTGTTTGAGATTGAGGGCTCTAGTTTCGCAGACCAGGCGAGGCGGGGGCGTAGCGCAGATGCGCTTCGCCAACTGGGTGTGGCCAGGCGGATTTTCCAAGTTTGGCACGCCGTTCTCGGTGGCGCAAGTACTCCGCCATCCCTCCTACCGGCGGAGGGGAGGAGAGAAGGCATGGAGTGGGTTTGACACAGCCGATTCACATGTAACCAATCAAATGAGCCCCTGTCCTTGCCTTTAAAATGCGCTGCGTGAAGGCGTAATGAAAGTTTACACAGCTGACATGGAGGTCTATTGCCGCGGGCGGAGCGGAGCTCAGGAGACAGGCGCGGAGCGGAGACCGGCGAGCAGTGTGGACACGTCACCAAAACCTCACAGGCAGGCTTCCGGGATGTTAGACACATGAACGATGCAATAAATACCGAAAAAAACACTATTCAATGCTACGATCACAATCAGCACATACATATATCTCCATATCAACTGTCCCGTCACAACTGATGTCAGATCAAAGGAGATTGGCACCGTTTGTGCTGATTGTGAGGTTTTGGTGATGTGCGCCAGCCAGCCAAACTTCCACTGCGCCAGCTCCGCTCCGCCTTGCGCTGAAAGTAGACGTGGTTTCAGACGGCGAGCTTTTGGCGCACCTCGGCGAAGCCTTTTGGCACGAAACTGTCACTGCGCCAAGCCGAATCTGTCGGCACCTCCCCCCGCTGCGCCGCCACTCCCATCTCGGCGAACCTCCGCCTGCGAAACTTGGACACTGTCCGCCTCTCCCGCTTCGCCGGTCGAAACTAGCTCTGCGCGGGGTTCGCCTCACTGCGCCACCCCGCGCTGCGCCGGGAAACTAGAGCCCTGAGGCTCATTTTCTGGTGTGGGGCGCCAGGGCGCTTAGCCTTAAGTCCTGCCTGGCCCACTCAAAACACAAATAAAGCAACAAATAGGTTTTAAATTTCAGTATTTAATCTAAAATATGTTTTTGTTAAGTCTTGTACTGATGAGGATTTCCTACACCCTTTATGATTTAGGAAAAAGGCCAATGAGGCAGTTTGTAATGAACAGGCATACTCACAGCGTTCACTAAACACAGAGTCCATGATTAAATCATTGATGTTCTCTACAGCTAAATCTAGACCAGGGTCTGTGGTGTAATATGGCTCTTGTTAGGGATCCTTGATATTAAACATACTCAAAATCCCTATATACATGCATTCCTCCAATAACCCACCCACCATGTTCCCTGGACTGGGCAGGTACATCTGCCTGTTCGCCTCTTGTTGGGATCACCCTAACTAGAATAGCAAATACACTTTTGTTGACGGATATAAAATGCTTCAATAAATGTACAATGGTAAGATTTATTTTCCAAAGCATTGAATAATGTGTGTTTGTTATGTTTGTCCCGTCAATTTCCTTTTTCTCTGTCTTCCCCTGCACATGCACAAAGCTGTTCAGAAATCCAAGTAAGGGTTTACATGGCCCAATAATTCCTCTTAGGGGGCTTTCTCACCTACCCTGTTTGATTCATTCTAATCAGACCGTGATACATTAACTCTAATTGCTAGGTTCATTTGGAAAGGTGAGAATATTCATTCCAACTCTGGGTCAGACCAAACTAGTGAACTGTGGTTCACCTGAAAAATCAAGACTCCAGTTCCAAACAACCCACAGTACACTTCATTACAGGTGATAACACAATCCACCCTAAACTACTATTGTTCTGTTGTTTCTGGACCAGAGTTTTCATTCTAAAAACAATCTGTTCAATAGATAAAGGACCTGCTTGACCAATAATGTCATTTGTTGCCAATTTTGGTCTGCTTATCATAGTTATCTGATTTTGAGAATTCAGATAACTGCCAGTGCATGGTGAATAACAACATTAAATTGCATGTAAACGCAGTGTTTGCTCCATTACTCATGCACCAATGGACCTTGCAGTAAAGCAGCACTGTTTTATTGATTTGAATACGAAAGTTTGAAAGTACACCCATAGAAACAAGGTTGTTCCTCAAAGAGCTGAATCAAGTGGTCCTCCCTCACCTTCATCCGCAGCCAACCATTGATTGAAGGAAGGGTTGAAGAAATGCAACTGTGATCATGACACTGATCTAAAAAGATGTGACTGTGTTTTGGATTTTGTCAGACAATACTCACCAGCTTCAGACATTCTGAAATATAGAACTTAAATTTGCTGCACTTCTGCTTACAACATTGTTTAAAAAAAGTTTTGTGACCTTTAACAAAACATTTATGGAATACATCACAAGTGTTACTTGCAAATTTTAATCACAATCTTGATTGTTTAAAATGGATACCTATATGCAAAATAAATTATGCATATATAGTATGAATAAATACAAGTAACAAAATATAGTAAAAGTACGTGATAATAGAGATATATAGTTTACAGATCCAACTTATACTTTTACTTAAACTTATACTATGACTATACTTTTTTTTTTTTTTTTTTTTAACTTATTATGGTGGTTTACCTACAAACGGGTCAAGCTACTGCTCCCTCATTAGTTCAATATTGTGTTGTGAAACAGCTTCCGTGTCACCAAGGTTGCACTTAAAAGAACATTTTTGGGATTCATCCTGTTCTTTCTTTCTACAAAGTTGATGTTCTCTGGCTTGGCTCCAGTAAACAAATGGTGTGTTTGATGTTGTGCTGTGTTGTTGAAACAGCTCATTTCCACCAGCGTAGAGAAACTAGAGGATACGATCTGTAAACCTGTGAACCCTCTGACTATATTCATGCCTGAAAACGTGGTACACCTGCAATGCCTGTGATAACTCCGATGGTATGCCTGCACAGGACACATAAACAAGTTTTTTTCAGTGAGCCCTCATCTTAATGGAACAAAGCACAAGCTATGTTTTTGTAATTGATATTCTCGAGAAAAGGATGTTCCGGAATGTATCGGTTTAAGTGAAATATTTTTAGATAGAAAAAGGTAGCTTTTCCCATCTAAATTCATTTGGATTCAATGATGTCTTGTTGTGGACTGCATTCCTCGCAGCTTTTTTGATTTAAATGACAATAACAATATGTCTCCAGATCTGCCCCTGACCCTTGGCAAAGCCCCATCTGGCCCTGCGGTGGAAAGATGTCGAAGCCAGCAGGCTTTCTTTCTTTGACAACCTATCACATTTTCACCGTCATTGTGCCAGTCAGTCGTGTTGAGTTATTGTCCCTCAAACAGTATGAGACGGACAGGGAGGAAGAAAGGAAGATATGGAGGAGAGAGGGAGGTATCACGGCCCTGTCACTTCAGTAGGAGAGAAAATACAAAATAAAATATGAGGAGCAAAGAAGTGAAGAGAGGAGAAGAGGAGAGAGGTCCTCCTGGCCTAATTTACTATCTTCCTTACCCTGTATTGACCCTGCTGTCTCTCTTAGCTCTGTCGGCAGAGTTATGAATACAGACAGAAGTTTAATCACCGCCTTATGAATTAAACAGCAGATAAAGTTCAGCTACCCAGTGTAGTGATAACAGTGGCAGTGCAGCAGGGCACGGGCTCACACAAAAGCCTTCAGCATAATGGAGATGAACCTGCACTGAGATATTTTACTTTGCTTAAAACAGCTTGACTTTTCAGAAAGCACATATTTCAGCCAGGGGATCCATGAAGGTTTTTTTTTTTATCCACAACTGTCACATATATATTGTTTTTTAATTACCAAACTTACAAATTCCCTGTAGGCTACAGTCCAAAACATATTTTTTCTTTAACATTCACTAAAGGGAAGGTAAACCTGCTTCACATTCATTCAAAATCACTCTGGAAGCTGCCTAGCACAACCAGTCCTCCACTGTTTGCTGCAAAGAATCTGATTGATTTAAATCAAAATTTCATGCAATGAACATGAACTGTTAATTACAAATTACATGTACTGATTTATCTAAACATTATATTCATCTAGCCTAGCACTGCTTAGCCCTCATACAAGACCCTTTGGTAGGGGCCATATTTTGGTTATGATGAAATTTAAAAAAAAAAAAAAAAAAAAAAAAGCCCCAGTTCTGCAAATGAGAACACAGTAGAGAAAGTAAAAAGTGCATGGTAAGCCTGTGGCTTTGTGACCTCACAGCACATTTAAGTGACTTTACAGTAAAATAACACACAAATTGGAGAGGTGGGGTGGGTGGGGGTCTTATTTTAGTAGTTGGTAGGATTTTGGTCTACCAACAGGATTTAAGGGTCACAGAATCATAAACATCTCTACAAATCTCTGTCAGTCCAGTCCAGTCATCTCCCCCATTCACTTTGCTGAGGGCCCAACATGTCCAACCCATACAACCACCAAGATCATTTCCTCCAACCCTCTGATATGACCCAAAGGAGCATCTCTAATACGACCAACAGGAGTGTTTCCTGAATAAGCTAATCCACTAGTTAGCAAGCTAGCCAGCTAGCCACTAAAAATACTTGCTTAAGGTGAGGAAAATGTTGCTGTTGGAGTTAAGTGTTAAGTGGAACGATACACTTGATGTACTCAGTAGTACAGGCACCATGTATGGTGAGTTTTCCAGAGAAAAGGCACTGGCCCACATCTGTGCCTTATGCCACAACCCTGAAGAACAAAATGGCATCAACATATATATCTATATCTATATCTATAACTATATAGATATAGATATAGATAGATTGATAGATAGATATAGATAGATATATTCTTATTTTTAACAGTTCCTGCAAACTAATTAATGTCACCACGAAATCATGGCCATTTACACACTAATGAAAATGTTGTGAGGGTTAGAATTAGGGTTAGGGTTAGGATTAAGAAAAAAGCGAAAAACAATAGCTACCTAAAAGTGAACACTGCTGACCCTGGCATTGAACACAGGTTGCCTGCGTGCTAGTCATATTGCTTTACCAATTCACAACCCCACCACCCTCCTGATGCAGGGTTTTTTGCTCCCTTGATACAATACCACAGTGTTGTTCTTGATATGACCACTAGCGGTCACTTAATTTTAAAATGTAAGTAAAGTTTGTAATAACGTGCTGTACAAACAAAATAATAACTCATCTTTTACAGGAGCACAGTCTCTGATGGCCAACCGGTGACTTGAGATAAGTTCTTCCAGAAAGAAAAACATGCCTGTTCATCCGAAAACACTTCCTGGAATTTATTGCATCAAATGTCACAGTAAATGCCAAAAATTTCACCTTCATGGATTACATCGCATTTTACACTTGCACTGTGTTACACGTGGACTTTGGTGGTTCAAAACTATCTGCGTGACCTACATTCTTAGAATCAAGATGTTTTGTGGGTCAAATATTGTTTTAGGGTTACCTGTCACATTAAAATGAATTGAATCCAGGTCACTGGAGTTGAAGATAAATGTGCACATACCATTCCCCATTCTGACTAAACCACCCTCAGTGTCCACAGTGCTATTTCAGTAGTAGGCTTCCCATCCATCTACTTTAATGTGCATTCTGAACACTGGAATTTCAGAAAAACTCCTAAGTTTCATTAAAAACTTGGCTGAGTGGGATGAGATGTGTGTTGACAAAGAGAAAATGCAATAAAGGCTGATGGAAACAGTTTATTCATAGAAACAATGATGTAGAGGGACTATTGCCATGTCTCTGCTATGAAATTAAAACAATATGGTGGCGGACAGGAGCACACGTTATGTGTGGATGGACATTTAATAAACCCATAAGTCATGAGTGAGGGCTGTTTTTACCCAGTGGTGGACAAAGTACACAACCCTGTTACTTTAGCCACAGCACAGATCCTCTTGGTCAAACGTTACTCCACTACAGGGGAAAGTTGCTCAGTCTAAATTTACTTGAGTTAAAGTACTGGAGTACTGGCTCTTAACAATACTGAAGTACATTTTCTTTTTTGATGTGAACACACTACTGTATGGTTTTCATGATGCATTAACAGAACCTCATAACTCTACATCCACCTAATGAATGCACTGACTGTTGTAGAGCTGAGCGCTGTGCTACACAAAACCAAACGTCAGCATGGAAATGCAATCAAATCCAACTGAATGAACAAAATGAGAAGGCTTTATCATTTTATTCCTTTATTTAATTTAAATAACCCCTCTCCAGCCACACACAAAACAGCAGTGCAATATTCTCATACAGTATGCACACAGGTAGAATTAGTCACATTTGGTATTGCTGTAGATGCTGATTCCAGAGGGAGAAAATGACCACACATGGTTCACATTTTTTTTTTTTTTTAAGCTTAGTCTCTCTGCTCACCTTTGTCCTTCAGTTGCCTAAAGCAGCTTGACAGCATTGTTAATTATCCACTAGATTCAGAGGTTACAGCAGACCGCTGTCTTGTGGCTCGGCTTATATTCCAATCAAAAAAGTTAACAATGTAATTTTCTCAGGAAGTGGAGAGCAAACTTAGAAAAACCAACACTGCCAACATGACAAACGTCAGGTGTAGAATAAGCTGACACAGATTTTAAAATGTTTAATATATCCCTTTGGTTAGACATGCCTACAGGCAGCCAGTTTGAGTGAAATATATTATCAGTGTAAATTGTGCTGTAGAAAAAGGTAGAGACAGATAAGATGACAAGTGAAAGGAGAATGAGACAAAGAAATTGCTATTCCAGCATTTCCATTGGTGCTTATATTTTACTGTTGACTTTGTTATTGCTGCTGCTGTATTTCTGTTTCAGAACGACATATTTTGACTTTAACTGATTTGAACCAAATTCAAGGGGCAGAGACTGAGCATGAGGCAAGAAGGAGGGAAAAACATGCAAGGAGTGTATATATATATATATATAATCTCCATGTATATATATATATATATATATATATATATATATATATATATATATATATATATATATATATTTTTTTTTTTTTTTTTACAAAAAAATGTTCATAACAACACAAATAATGTACGTGAGGCTAAAATTTCTGATCATAACTTCATAATAACTACAGTGACGGGTACATATGAATAAATTATAAAATTGCATTTTTGATATCAAACGTTAACAGATGTAACTGTTAACTGAGTAGTTTGACTGATGTTTGGTGTTGACTGCGATAAATCCAGAAAACCTGCCTTCTTATTTGCATAATGTACATGTAACACTATAACTCGACCCAGCCAGTGGATCATTTTCATTTGACGTTGAATCTTTAGATTGAAAGCCACAAAACGAGCAGACCAGTCAGTGTCAGGACATCGCTATAGAGTTTCCTAAAAATAAAAGTGGTAACAATAGTGTACCAACATGCTTGGCGATACCCCTGCCTACTTTAACCATAACAGCAGCTGCTTTTGTTCAGCTTTGGCGCTCTAATACTATGAATAGCGATTCAGCTAATAATAGACAGATGCTTGATCCAATCACATGCCATGTATTTTTGTAAATGTCTGTTGCTGCTACACCTTCTCCAAACCCAGCAGTTTCTTTCATGAAACGATCAGCAGACATAAAATCTAGTATGGCAGTGCCAGGCTAATGATCCTGAGGACTTTGTTTTTGTCTAGTATCCTATAACTCTCTGTGCAGTGGAGGAAATCAATCATACCTTAACACACATTTTTGCTACATTACAAGGTTTTGAATGGGTTTCATTTGGCTAAGGGTCATTAAACATACAAGAAGTGGACAAAACAAAAGAGACACCAAACAATATATTAATATGCATTGAGTATCTAATAAGGACACGGTCCTCCCTTCACCTTCACAACATCCAAAATCTGAACTGTGCAAAGTGTGATGTTGCATGTTTTTTAAAGAAGGAAGGTGAAAGAGATGAAAATCTGCAGTTACTGCTGAGACGGTTTCAGGAGCATTGATTTAATTCTAGATATAGAAGTGGTGATTGCCAGTCCTCTTTTAAAGCTGACACATACTGCTAATTGACATTCAGCATGACTCGCCAGTGTGGCTGGCTCGGCGCCTTTGTAACTGTGCTTGAGTGGCTTCAAAGTTGATGTCCTTTTTTTCGTGTGCTGTTTATTTTATCCACTTGCTCCACTTGAACAATGAGTAGAGGAAAATGTCCATGAGCATGTGTAGTATGCATCTTTCAGGGGGAAAAAAAAACACATTTGCTACCATATTAACACAAAAGTTTTCACAATCGCATGCATGTTGTGGAATGTGTGTTGTGGAAGTGTTACAAATAAAGCACAATTCTGCACAATTCTCCATATAATGTGAGCTGGGGTAACACTGATTTCCCTGCCCTCTCTGTTCCTCATAGTGAATGAATGACAGGGGAACAGCCACACCGAGACATTCACTGTCACAGGAAGCCAGTGTGAAACTCTCACTGGCATTAATAGGATTGTTCCAGCCGTACACACATAGCAAGCAATGTATGCACATGGATCTGGTGCAAGACGAAAGAAAGTAACCTTTCTTTTTGTAATTCAGATCAAAAGACGTGTGTGTGTGTGTGTGTGTGTGTGGGCATATAGGCTACTATATGCCAGAACAGTAAATTGTCGACAACAGGAGAGTGCCTGCAGAAGCATTGGAGTCAAGTTTAATGCCATTTGCGATCACACACATTGGAATTAAAAAGGGCACAGCTCAACATAAAAACAAAACAAAAATATACAAAAAAAAAAAAAAAAGCACTAATTAACGCTGTGATCCTGCATTCATGCCACATGGGAAAAACCACTGGAGCGACTTCATGGCTCAAAGTGTCAGCTTGAAAGCATTGACACTTTCGAACTCGTTTGACAGCATCAAATGCTAAGATTAAAGTTTTCTGCAGCTCATTATTTATGGTGTTTTTGCACTGAACCTGCATGCTTATAACGAGTGCTATATTTCATCTTTCATGTTTTTTTTTACGGATCGAGCGCCCTACAAAAACATCTCCATCTTAACAAGTGATTTAATGAAATCTGCCAGTGGGATGAAATAATTCGACTTGCTTCCAACGCTAATCAACTTATTTCCAGAATTTTTTGAATAAAGTGTCATTTGTTTAAGAGGTGGCAGAAAAAGATTTTCACACTAAAAGTAAACATGTTAAGACGGAGATTTCTGCAGTGAAAGGTCAAACCAAATGAAAACCCCTGCGACTTGGGGCCTGTCATGGCATTATACATGTGGAGACAAAAAGTGATGAAAATCTTTTTTTGCTCATTTTCTCTGAAATGACTACATCATTACCTACACTAAACTACATAATACCTTCTTGGTGATGTTCACAGTTCAGGAAATTGGAGAAAGGAATTTGGAGAGAGACTCAGGTCTTTCACCAAGACCCAAATAGTGTTGTTCAAATAGTATTTACTGCCTGAAAGCTGACCTGAATGGTATTTTTGGGGTAGAGAGCTCTCATCTGCCAGCTTTCCCATGGGATGTGAATACAAAATGAGACAACTAGATAGCGATCCCCTTTGCCAGCCATTATACCTGCAGTGGTTCCCCTGGAAATGAGCAGTTTATTAATGTACTGTATTTAGCACTGGGTTGCTGTGAGGATGATTCCTTTTTTCCACTATGGTTTTTCTTTCAGTCCTGTCCTCAGTGTCATATGCAGGGCCTGTTATGAGACAGAAAATGTCCGGTATCATCATGTTGTGAATGTGTTATGTGGAGTTATCATGTCTACATGATGATATAGGAGCTCCTGGTATTGTAGCAGACTGTTAAAACAAGAAACTGCAAAAACAAAGAAGCTGCATGATATATTGTCATCATCTCCACATTTTTTTCCAGTGATGGAGACAATGCACAAAGAGGAAACACTGATATTGTACTTTCCATTTGTCAAAAAATTTCTCACTGTAGAGCTTTGGCTTATCCTGGTTCAGTGTAAAACTTCTTCTGCATTAGTGAATCTCACAGTGCTGTGTTGTAATCCCCTATTCACCCAGGTACATGCTACTACAGGTTATTCCTTTTGTATTGAATGTCTTTGTAGTGTCTTAATGACCGACAGCTCCTTATTTTATCACATGATTCTAGTATTTCAAAGAATATCTGTTCCATTTTTATTTGTGAGTCTTAACATAAAGCTATTTACATTTTGATAGTTTCCACCCATACTAAAAATTACATTCTCATAAAACTAAACTGCATTCTTTATTAAATTTAGGAATACATTTTTGCCTGACATAGCACTAATCAACATAGCATGTATTCATGCTGGGTGGCATTTTAGCCAGTTTCATTTCCTTTAGCCACAAAAACAACTCGGTTTGAGTTAGGAAAACATTAGGGCTTAGGTATATAACCACTTGGTTAAGGTTAGAGAAAAGTTAGATTTAGGCAACAAAAGGTGTGTATAAACCTTCAAACACAGAGCCCAATTTTGATTCCCATTTTGGGCAGTGAGATGTCTGAGCGACACTGAGCGAGACCTGTTCACGCATGACCAAGATGACCAACCCTCATTGTCTCGTTTTTATGCTTAAACGTGACCTTTTCACAACCTTAACCAAATGGCTGTTATGCCGAAAGCAGCCCCTCTCTAACTTTAGCCAAGTGGTTTTTGCTGCCTAAACCTGACCACATGACACTGATGCATGATAAAAGCAACAAACACTGATGTGTCTCATACCGATGCCCAAGAGTGCCTTGAGCATCAGTATTATATGCACAAGGGGCGTGACAAAGCATCGGATGAGAATGCGTCCCTGTGCAGACTGCAAATCAAGGCAGCATTCAGAGTCCTTGGAAATGGTTTCTGTGCGTTTGTGAGCTCTATAAGCCAACAGTGGCCTGTCTATCACACACTCTGCGTGTGCACATGTAAAAAAAAAGACTCAAACCTTCCCCTCTCTCTTTCTTTTACTTTGTCTCCCTCCTTCACCCTCTTTTCTCTCTCCAGAAATGCAAATGTTTTTCAGCTTATAATAGCATCGGCCCTGCCCATTTGAGCCTCTTTGACAAACTCTAAATTCTTTGCTCATATCAGAGTATAGACGCCTGGTTTATTAGTAATGCCAGCCTTGTTGTTGTTCGCCGCTGTACGAATAAGAGGCTTGCAGGGGAGGCTTATCTGTTAGGCTGCACACACACACACACACACATGCACATACACAAACACACACACACACACACACACACACACACAGTGAGACACGCAGAACAATACAGAAACACACACAATACAAAAAGGCAAATATGTATGGGTCTTCTCACACACACATACACACACACACACACACACACACAAGGCAGTATAACCATGCATTGAAATATAAATATACAGTAACATAGCTACCCTCATCACACAGACATTCATCTAACATGCACAATGATAAAGATACACTCACAAACACAAGGTCTTTGGTCATACTAGTATAAAGTAATCGTGGCCTTGTATTGTTAGGGCCTGCATAAATAAGAATGAGCAGGGAAGGCTTATCTGTTTGGCTGCACACATACACACACACACACACACACACACACACACACGCACATACATACAGCGCATTGCAGAAGCAGACAGCAACGATGGAAACCTACAACTGCTATACTGGAGAGTAAACTGGTAAACAGATAGAGATTCTTAATTTTAGCCTTGTGATACTAGAAAATAGTATTTGTTACTGCTGACACACACACGCACACGTGCGCATGTACACACTTTTAAAGGCCTTATCTGAGTGGAGACAGATAACATTTAGAGGCAGAGAGTAAGGAGCAGATCTAACCAGGGACCTACATTTGGCAAAAGTAAATAACTCTCTCTCTCTCTCTCTCTCTCTCTCTCTCTCTCATACACACACACACATCCACACACACAGAACCCTCTTTCTGTCTTCTCTCGTTTTCTCTTGTTCTTTTTTCTTTTCTCATACATAGATACATACATATAGAGGACACACACACAACACGGTCATGAATATGCACAGGACGACAAATACATTTTAATGCTTTAATATCACACACACACATACACACACGCACATGCACACACTCGCACGCACGACTTTCTCCAGAGCAGATGCTGTGTCCTCAAGCACAATTGCCTAAGAGGGTGAACATAACTAAAAGCCCTGTCTGTGTTTGCATGTGTGTGTGTTGACACCAGGAATTACACGAGTTTGGATGAGGCTGGTGGTATTTTTGCACTGACAAAAGCAGATGGCGGAGGTTGTTAGTGATAGGGACAGGAAACATTTTCTTTCCTTTGCTGCCCAGTTTAGAGCAAAATGTGTCACAACTGGATGACAAAAACTCTTGTTATCATCAGTCAGTCAGTCAGCTGTTGTGTGTTAGTGTAGAACATTTACCAAACTCCACTATGAGCTATCATGTGGCCTGTAGTCACCACCAACACACTTCTCCCACCTAGTTCACAACACTGGTTATCAAAACTATATTGAAAATTCTGATTTTTGACAGAGAATGAAGAAAGGGGGAAGTCCCTCAAGTGTTTGCCTTCACTTTTTTTTTTTTTTTTTTTTTTTTTTTATTAGACAACGGAACGTTTTTCAGCCTCTGTCTTCATCAGGGTGATACATAGGGTTGATTCACATTCCTCAGTGTTTTCAACTCTGCTGCACCAATGTGTAGGTTTATTATTGTTATGTGGATGAACTTTGTTCAAACCCAAAAAATTGTATTTTAAGCTTTAGTGGAGATGCCAAGGTTTCCAAAGATACCAAATATGTCCTGCTGAATTCCAGGGAAATGTGTATAAAATGATGCACAAGACATGTATATATTTTCTATTTGATGTGATGCTGCAGCCATAAAACAATGGCATCTTGAGTTTGAAAACTGCACTCAGATATAAGTGTAACGTAGCTTCAAGAAGAAGAAGAGTTGCAACCAGCATATCAGGACCGTGTCTGACCAATTTGGCGCCCTAGGCAACTGACAATGCTGACAATGCAAAAGGTGCTACACAGTAAAGAGCATAAGCCAGCAAGTGGGGTGCAGTAGGGGACCATGGCGCTTTTCTAATTTTTTCGAATAGAATAGAAAAAAAAAAAAAAAAAAGCACTCCGTGGTGCCCTCTGGCATGATGGCGCCTATAACATTTGCCTAACCAGCCCTATGGACCACAGGGCCCTGCAGCATATACACATGACATTGAATTTTTTTAAAGCAACTTAACGGGAAATTTGAAGATTGATAAGTGTAGAACGGGTTAAATATATAGGTTAATTAGTCATGTGATCATGTCATATCTGTATCAGTTACATAAAAACACACAAGCCAAGCATTTGACTTGGTTCTTGGCTCCTACAAAATATCACAAATCTTACATACTAAAAATACACACATTTTGCTGTTTTAATTCATACTCTTTTTAAAATGTGGATTCTGTCGAGACAAGAGCCAGAAATGACTTGTGAGCCACAGATTCCTGACTACTGGCCAGGGAGCCGCTGGAAAGGGTCTAAACAGCTGCGTGCGGCTCCAGAGCTGCAGGTTGCCGATCCCTGTGCTCATTTTTTCTACATCCCTTTGTGTGATTTTCATATTGAAAATGGCTGCTGTTTTGTGTTGGATTTTTCTTTAGAGTTACCATGCTGGTGCAGAGATGCCTGCAAAAGCTGAGAAGAGGGTCTGAGTCTAGACATGGAGAATAGCGATGTGAAGTTCATAGTGGTGTGTTTTTCTGCTTTATTATCCAGGAACAGAACAGACTGAATCAGGACTGTCAAAACTGTGGCTGCTAATGAACTTCACATCTGCATTGCTCTACAGATAATTCAGCATAAAATAGGCCTATCTTTGGTGTTGAAGCGCTCAGTGTAGGTCTATTATCAAATGCTGTGGTCTGTGTTTCTATTCAGTGGTTGTCGTTAAAAGCAAAGCAAAGGGCAGTTGTGCTGCCTAATGTCCTGCCACCCTTCGTTAATACAGGAAAATACCAGCGATTTTGAATGTCTGGCCCATTTACTGTGTTTTGCCCATATTTTATATGTCAACAAACCAATTTGCAAGTCATACAGGGGTACTAAAGATTTCACAACAGATAATCAAAATCCCATGATTTCCTTATTTAATTTTTTGGTTTAAACACCCATCTATAAATGTTCTGCTTCTGTGGCTAACAAATAACCCACATAACTGATAATCAACTGTGAGTAGCAAAAATTCCCCCTCCCCAGAACAATTTTTCAGAAGAGAGACTGTCACTGCACCCAAATTCAAGTCATCGAAACACAACACTGCTGCTACTTTTAAGAAAACCAATGTGGACGACTTTATTACGGTGATGCAGTACTGATGTGATGAAAGTTTGAAGTTCATTTTCATATCGTAGTGGAATGAATGGAAAGCAATGGGTGGATAAAACGTAGGAAAAGTGATATCAGAGCTCTTAAACAAGACTGCTTGGTTTGAGGAACAATTAGCATGAAGTATATACATTCTGTAGATGTTCACATTCCTTTAATCCTTTAATATGCACATTTATGGACAAATGAAACATCAGGCCATTTCCTCTGTAGTAAGACTTTTTGCTGTAAGTATGTTATGAAGTTAATGTTCATGCATAAATAGACAGATGTCATAATAATGTCCCACATATAATGTGCTATGGGGCAAGACATGAAAGAATGTGTACACTGGAAAAGGAGAGTTGTTCCAGGGTTCTTTTGTCACAGTAGTAAAGAGTATGATTTTTTAAAAAGTAAAAAAAAGTACCCGGTGTGTGATACAGCTGCTCTGAAGTGTTTCATTTTAATTCTGCTAAGTATTAATGTGACATACAGCACTGTCCTTGGTGCTGAACATCTCTTACATCCTCTATCTCCAGTAATTTGTTGTGCATTTCAACTGCAAATGAAAAAACTCAAGACCTCTTTGTACATTCAGCCTCTGCATGTGAATGTGTTGTCCAACATAATGAAATTGCCTCTAGATTTAGCAGCCATGCTGAGGCTGGACTCTCATTAGCATGGGTTCCACCAGAGATCAAATAATGCTAACCAGGGATTGCTCATTAGCCTGGCATCCTCATTAACAATAACATTCAGTTTCGCCTAAAAACATCTCTAACTATCACTTTGCGATCTTTTTTCCACAGTTATTTAAAGGTAGAGTCATTGATTCTGGAGGAAGATTGTTGCTATTTGAAATCAACAAATTTCACTGAATATCTCCTTACAGTCCGTTAGCTGTCTGTTGTGTGTGTGTGCTGAAAAAAATTCCAGTGTTTGCACACATCCCGGCTCTGTAAATGTCAAACAAACAAAGTGGCTCGGTCCAGGCCACACAACACTGTGGTTGTTGATTTCAAATATCAACAATCTTTCTCCAGATTCGCTGACTCCACCTTTAAGCACTTAATAGGCCCCAGATTATAGCAGTATTTCTAAATGTGTAATAATCCTACACTAAAAGTAGCATCATGTGTACAGATTACAGTGAGGCAGTGTGGACAGTCTAATCAAAGGGACCCCCACAAAACACCAGTGAATAAATGCCATGAATCCCTCATTATCTTTCCATTTCAACTAATTATACTGACTGGTAAAAAGACTATTCATCAGCTTGGATTGCGAGTTCAAATACATAAATAGCGCCATTATTCATGTGATAAAAGCATATAATGTCTCCTGAAAAAACAAAAATCTGGTGTAAGAATCAGCATTCTATGCTTGCAAGTCAGACGGAATCAAGGAGTGATGCCTCTGTCCTCAATTGCACAAATATTTGAATGTTTTTACATTGTTAGCCATGGAGGGGGAAATTTTAAGAGAAAACAGCAATTTTCCCACCATCAACATTCAATACCTTGGTAAATGTTTAGTAATGGCCCACTCCATTATAACATTTGTCTTATCCATTAAGCTTCAATTAGTGACGTCACTACTGGCAACACATACTGAAGTATAGCCAGGGGTGACCACAGGCAGCTGAAACATTACCAACAATAATGTCATTACAATTGACTTCTGTGAAGATTTTCAGAGTTATATGGTCTAAAAGTTGTTTCCCGGGCCATTACACTTCTCTGTGGGGAGTGAAAAAAAAAATAGGTGCACTACAGGTAGATGAAATGGAAAAAAATATCCCAAATTGAGGCTTTAAGTCATTGCTGAGTGTGTACTTTTCTGACCACTCATCTGTGTGCAAAAGGATTTCAGCCAATATGACCTGCCGCTGTCTGCAATAGCCATAACAGCTAATCAATAGCCTGATCCACAGTGACAGAAGGTTAAAGCCCCAGCAGCTTATGTTGATACTAACAGTGCCTTTGTGCTCACTCATAGCCCAGTGAGTAGAGTATGGCATCAACTTTGCCAGGGTTAAGGTTTTAATTCCCTCCGAGGCACCTATACTGAAAATCCATGCAAACCCAGCATGCATGCTAGATAGTAAAGCTTTTTAAAGGATAAAGTCTTAAGAGTCCAGGCTGGAAGGTACAAGCCAGCAGCATGATAAAACATTCAGCCATAATGTGGATCTTGAAAAAACAAAGTTCTTTGAAGCCAAATTGCATGATGGTGCTCAATGGTGAAACATTTTATTTGCCAACATCAATCTCAAATTCATTATCTGAGCTTTTCATAAAATACTGACAGTATGTGAAAGCTGGTTTTGAAAATGTAAATGAGTTTTTAGCCTGTGCAGTATAATATTGTTACAAAAGGTCAAAAAAGTTCTAAAGCTTTTTTTTCCAACTGTAAGCCAATTTTGTTTATAATGTGAATATACCTAAAATGTTTCTACATTGCAAATCATCATTTCAGTGTGGGTTTTTTGGTGGTTGCTGAATATTTTCTCTCTTCCCTGCTGAAGTCCCACTGAGGGGGACTCATCGAATATTTTCAGCCCAACCACTTCCTCCAACACCGTCTAGATAATCAAATAATCAATACCTTGACTAGTACCAATTGAAGGCAACAAGCCTCAGCCTGGTGTCAGCAGAGGTGGTTGTGATAATATGCATTTTATTACCACCCGCCTGTAAGAGATTTTATCAAAATTATCGTAGTATGACAAGGACAAACAAAGTTGTGCTGTGTTGGGTATGCCGTTGGGAATTCAGCAGTTGACATGGAAATATAAACCCTTGAACAACGAGGCAACTAGCCTGCAAGAAAAATGAGGAAAAACTTTTTCATTATCCTGTTTTGATACTTTAAAATAATAATTTGTAAAAATGTCATGTCTGTTATACCCCATATTCCCGACTGATGTAGCACACTAGGTTTTCAAGCTATACCTTGTTCCTGAAAGCTTTGCATTTACTTTAGTAAACACGCAGTACCTGGTCGCTCTTTCCTTGAAAAAAATAAAAATAAAAATCTTTCGGCACAAAGGAAGTGATGTTTATGTGTCCATTTTGTTTGGAATAAATAGAAGAAGATCTAAGTAGGTAGCATCAACAATGATAGCCACCAAGAAAAGAGCACCTGCTCAACTGGTGGGTGACTTCTGAGGAGTGCATTGCAAAAACACTACAGCAATGACAGCCTAGCACCAAAAAGGGTGTTGGGCAAATTCAACCAAAACTCAAGAATCTTGGGGTGTAGCACCTTTACTATGTGCTGAATGTTCACTTTCACGACCATATCCGATGTGAGTAGTGCTTTCAGGCCTTATCTGAGTAGCTATGCTCTGAGCCAATATTGCTGTCACATCAATTCTCTTATACGAGTTACAGATAATCAATACCTTGATTGGCTGGGACAGCAGCCAGAGGGATAAATTACTACTGTATATTTTCACAAATCTGGACTGACTGGTTGGAGCTCATAGAAATTACTGATGAGAATTCCATTGCAGGATGAATTTCCCTTTACCTATCAGCCAATATTACTCTTCCATCACTGTGTGATAGCTGCAACAGATAATCAATTCCTTGACTGGCAATGGCACACACTATTGGAGACTGGCTTTGTGAATTCAGAGATCGCTTGTTGCAGCTTTTAAAGCCAAATGGGCTTTAGTCCACTGTAGTGCTATCAGCTCTGAAACAGAGACTGTGATAGCATCACAGCAAAATCACCCTTGGGTGAGGCTTCTGTGTCAAAGGTTTGGCTTTTGACAACATCACAAATTACAAGCTTGGTTCTCTGGTTTACAGCTTTAGAAGTTCGCTTCCACAAAAGATATGGACTCAGCTGTCTGTGGTCGCTAGAATAAAATTATATGAACTCAGGGGAACTTAAGGCTGGATATTGCATTCCAATTTCCTCAATCGCTCTGGGGCCAAAATCCCCATGAAAATCACACACATATATAAGACACTATATTCTGATTTGCTGCTGAGTGTTCACAGTTATGGTAATTGCTTTGAATTATATTGAAGAAAGGCAAATCTCCCAGCAACAGGCAAAAATTGAGGGGTCCAAACTGAGTTGAAATTTTTCCTCATGACAAAATGTTCCTGTGCGATTAGGACAGTGCTGCTAAGGCAGTTCCTTGAGTACCACAGCCTATCAAAGTTGTCCATGAAGCTGCCTGGTATCTTTGAGGCCTTGAGGGGCTTAAGTCCAGTCAGAGTGCACCCTACATCCTGCAGGAGCACTTAAGTAGCCACTGGTTGTTCATTCGTCTGACCTCTGCTCCTGCAGCTGAATCGGGCTCACTGTGACGGCGGGTCTCTGGGCTCACCACTGTCTCCAACAGCTCTGAAGGCAAATCAATAAATTCATTGACAGTGACAACAGCCTAGAGGTTGCAGCCACTTATATTCTTTATAGCAGCTTGTTTTAGTGTACATATAGATAACCTCCATCACTAAACCCACAATGGGGATTTAAAGCTGTAATCCGGGATCGGGAGCAGGGTTAGCCTGGATGTTCAAGAGGCAGGATCTAAGTGTGCATTTGTGACACAGGGCATTGCTGGAAAAGAGCAAATGTGCACAAATGAAGGCTAAAGACAAATTCCATATGGTGACATTTATTGAAACATTTTATAGTTCTTTATTGAAAACCTCAAATTGATTGAGGCATTGGTATAAAAAACAACTACAAGAGACCGCAAACTTGTATCAGTTTGCGTAGACCTACATTTATATTGTCTGTCAGCATTGAAGTAAAGTAGAGCAAATACAAGACTGCAATAACTACAATTCTGAAAACAAGGACTACACTGACAAAACTGTGGGAAAAAAAATATAATTTATTAGTGGCTGGTCAACAATGACAACAATATCCATTAAAGGAACCCAGTGCAGTTTTCTTTGTAAACACGGTTAGTTTGTTCATCTTCAAAATATCTCTCCAAAATGCATAGTCTGAGTCCCTGAGGCCTAACTGACCTGTTGAATACATTTTGAAAGATGCATCGTTTACATTGGCATGTGCAATATGTTACTTCCATGCTCATGACTGCTGGAAGAACATTTTTATGTAAACAATAGTGTGCACTATAGCGCCACCAGTGGTCAGAAACTACACTGACTACCTTTAAAGTAAGTGCTTACTCCATGCATTTGTCAGCTGAGGGGCCCTCACTTAAACCGCCCCTTGGCAGTTTTGATTACTGTAGCTTTAATAAGGAAGACAATGCATATTCTTCAGGTGTAGGGCCTATACTAAATCTATTTGTCAGCCTGCAATTGGAAAAAAAAAATGAGCATGGATGAGATGAATGGCATAACCAGAATTTATTTCATCCAGCAGCATTTTAAATTTGAATTGAGCTTCCGTGATTCAAATGATATGTCATGATTGTGTTGACATTCCTCTGGGTGGGGAGTTTTTCTTCCACAACAGTAAGGGCCTGAAAATGAGGATTCAGTGCCAGAAATTTCACAACTTAGTGAAGTAAATGTTGAATCATTGGTTCTGACTCTTCTCACTCTATCAACTCTCTGCAGAGATTATGGTTATTTCAGCCCTTTTCAGGCTACATTTAGGCCTGTGCTAACACCTTCATTAGCTCTGGGCAAACCGTTTTTTTTTCCACACTTGCAACTTATAATGTGGGATATCCCTACATTTAGCCCAGGATTCACCAAGCCCCTCTCTGGACTTGCGTTATCCACAATATTTTGGAAATATCCCCAAAAATTTGGGGTTAATCTCTGCAGTGTGTATCTATCTTAAAAACAAGGGTACAACAAAAGAGTGTTTATTGCCCATTCAAAACTGCGCTACAATTTTTTAAAAAACATATTTGAATGGAGACATGTTATGTCACAGATGGAAAAAAAAAATAAAAAAACACCAACAAACAAAACACAGACACACACAAACAAACAAACAAACAAACAAACAAAAAACTGATAGTCTGAATATCTTTAAACTGGCTTTAAGTAATTGCTAGGGTGCACCTTTATGACTGCCCAGCTGACAAATGAATAGTGATTTCAGAAGGGGGCTCATCCCATCACCCCCCTGACAATGTCTCAATGACTTTAACAGCTGTTAAGAGCTAATCAATAAAGTGATTGGCAGCCGCGGCAGCCTGAAGGTTAGATTATGCGGGTTTATTGTCATGGTCAATGATGCAGTGGGACTGATGTACAACCGGTCGCATTTTACTTCACTTCCAACTGCATTTGCCTCAATGCAGGCCATTCGATACAAATGTTTCCCAAACCTTTTTAAAAGAATATCGTGAAGGTGGGTGACACTGCCTTTAGCAGAGATGTAGCTTTGAAAATAAAACAAAAGCAATATGAATAACATGATGGGTGGCACAAAACACTACCACTCTCTAACCTTTTGCTTCATTCTGCTTGTTTTTGTGAGGCATGTATGCATATTATAGAATTCCAACCGTATAATTTAAGCCCAGGCAGGCTATCCAGTGCAACTAATCCCATATATGATACCTCACTCAAAGGCTTCAATTACGCTACTGCAAACAGATTTGTCAAAAAGCAGCGTGTCTCCCACAAATTTAACTCCAGTTAAGCCCGTCCACATAAATTTAGCTCAAATTATATTTAGCACACAGAAATGTTAGTGGCTACAAAGATGTGCAGCCGGCAACAGACAGTAACCTAGAGAGGTTCAAGGAACAAAACCATCATTAAAAACAAATATTAAGAGGGTTACATTACATTTTTGCCTCGTGGTGTGGCATTGAATGGCCAATTACAGCACCCCATTGCCTTTACAAGCAATGAAGTTAAGGCGGACTCACTCTAAGGCTTTAATCAGGAGGCTATTAGGCTCCCACATATGTTTTATTTAGTTTCAGCTGAAGGGAAGATAAAGTGAAACTTATCTAGCAAGACTCTACCATGATTTTTTTTTTTTTCAAACCTTTACAGGGATCTGAACCAGCGGCTTTCTACTCGCACCCTGGGCTTTATTACAGCAGCCCAGGGTGTCATCCAGTGTGGATCCACCTTTAGCCGGCCATGTCCACCTCTGTGCTATAAAACTGATATCGATCCACAGTGATGTCACTCTGCGTTTGATAAGCTTGTGATGAATAGGCCCAGACAATAATTAAACACTTGCAGCTGACAAGACGGGGCAATTCACTGGTCAATTATCACCAACAGCAGTCAAAAGATGACTTGACAACTGCATTCATGAAAAATTGATCGGGGACAGGCTTAAATAAAGGCCTTAGTTTGAGCTGAAATGTGGCAGCAATTACATATCTTACCATTATGATCCAGGCATTCAAACATTTTCTGAGCATGCATGCAACACCCCGCTTCCCATTCACACACATAAATGCCTGCAGCAGTTGGGGGGTTAAGAGTTTTTTTTTTTCCCTTGCTGAGGGAAGGAGGAACGTTTTTATTCACTTCTCTATCTGATCCAGGGACTCGAACTGATGACTGCACTGATATTTAGACCTTAGGCTTATCAGTGGTCTGCAGAAACCCCATATAACATCTCCAGTTTGGCTTTTACATGGCACTGACAGCTGATGCGGCCACCCAAGATGTGAGCAGAGGTGTCAGAATCCCTACCTCTATCATTTACAACCTTAATATCCAAACAGATTATATAAATGCATTTAATTTCTTAAGAGAACATGGGCCAAAGACTGATGATGGACCACACACTTTGTTTGGTCATTATGATTGATTTTTCTTCTGCTTGAGCTCCACCATGGCAATTAAAATAATAATAATAATAATAAAAATAAATAAAAATACACTACAAGAGTATATTTAAACTCACTTAGATTGTGATCCAGCAGTTGGCACATCTTGTGATACCCAGTGGATGAATAAATAAATAAATAAATGAAGAACAATAAAAAGCCACAATGTGCAGTTTTGTTGCTGTTATTCAGGGGTGAACATTTTGTCCCGATATGAAAGACATGCACACCAACTGGGTTTATTCTTTTCCTTCCCACCTCGCCCCCTTCTTACTCCTCCTACTCCTCCTCTTCCTCCTCCTCCTTCGCTTTGGTCTCCTCTACCCTTTCATCCCCCAAGACCGTGTAACAGTCTCTGCAACGGCTCGGTTACGGTATTTTGGGTGGCGAGAGACACAGAATGAGAGAGAGAGAGAGAGAGAGAGAGAGAGAGAGAGAGAGAGAGAGAGAGAGAGAGAGAGAGAGAGAGAGAGAGAGAGAGAGAGAGTGCGTGTGTATAACATTTCTCATTCTGTAGGATCCAGCCATATGGTATCCCCATAAGCCTGTAAGAGATATGGAACCGTCCTTTAAAAAAAGCTTTTGGAATAGGCATGTGGCACTTATTTGAGCGCAATCGATTTTAGCAATTAATTTTGGAGGCTGATTGCTTTGTTGGCGCGGGACACGGGCTGCAAAAAGATGGCAGTGCACTTTCTCCTCATGCTCTACTTGAAACGCCTTTATGGAGTGAATAACCGACCACCGGCGACCTGCAAAGGAGAGTCGATAAACCCAAGAAGACAAGAAAAAGATGAATGATTAAAAAAAGATGAATGAATGAGCAGTTTTATACAAGTTGGTGGTGCGCTTGTAGGCTGCAGAGTCCCGTCGCACAGACAGGATGTGCTACAATGCGCAGTAACGTGTGAAGGGAGTGAGAGGAGGTTTGGAGCAACTTAGACGCAGCAGCGCTTCAAGATGTGTCGAGCTCCTCAGCTTTAGCCGGGACAAGCCGGAAATGTGGCAATGCTGTCTTCAAAATAAAATACTAAAAATCCTGTTGAAACATGTTGGTCAGCATGGTTATGAGTTTCAGTTTGTTATTAGAATGTGTGCATGAAATCACCAAAAAGCCTTGACAAAAACAAAAACATGCCAGAGCAGCACATTGAAGGCTCCATCGGATTCCATCTGTTGCTGCTAGTTTGCTCATTTTATCAGAACTGATCACAGTGGGCGTCGTATCTCATCTCGTCAGCCACCAGTCATTGCTCCACTTTGTCATAAATCAAAATGAACATATTTTATCATCAGGTTAAGAAGACCTGGTGGTAGGCGATTAAAACTTCCTCAGTTTAGGATTGTCGTGGACATGTGCTTGATTGAAAAGTAAATGTCAGGGAAGTTCAGTCATTTAGACAGCCTACATGGGTTCTGTTTGTTTGCCTTGCGCAAAGAATATTGTATTTGCTTCATTCTAAGACAGAGCGCCTTAGTTTTTTTTATATGGGTGTCCGCATCACCTAAAGATCAATATCAAGCAAGACTTCCAGGATTTTGTCTCTAAATGGACATTTACCTGCCCCACTATAAAAGCCACTAGAGCCACACAGTGCTTCCTTCTCCATTTCTAAATAGTCAAATGGGTGATATTTTAAATAGTTCAGGTCAAGGGATGTTACCTTGTTTGCTGTAAACTGTGGGCCTATAAAGCCCTTTGAACTGCAAATAGTGATCAAGGACTAGAATTTTTTTAAATCTACTACATAGTTTACCTAGGTCAGTCAATAATGTCTAACAGAGCCTACTGTTATTCTTCATCCATCAACCTCCTTAGAATTAAGATTTTATGAAAACAACACTCTTGGAAACACAGTCAAACTTGTTATGCTTGACCAGTATTGTCCTTTTATTCAAAATCATCTGCCACTTAGTGTTGTTCAACTCCAGTTGGAGTTTCCTTCCAGACCACAGTAAACATGATATTCTTCTTCTTCTTCTTCTTCTTTATTATTATTATTAAATATCTGACCACAGCAGAAAATGGAGTAGGATTTTTTAAATCAGCATCCTCGAGGGAGTTAGACTGTAAAACCTGCAACACAAGGTGCCCAAACCACCTTACACATTAAACATAGCAAAATTGAAATATATAGACATCAATACTAACCATGCCATCTTCAGTGACATGTTGGTTTTCAAAAACCCATATCAAGCCAACCCCTTTAAAAAGTGACTTACTTAGCTATGGGCGATCTCTGAATCATAACACACCCCTCCAATCAATTACTCAATTAAGGAAGCTTAGGGAAGAAAAATGTCTTATTTTGAAAAGATAACAGGAAGCCCTACACATGTATTGTATTTAGCTTGTCAGACGTCATGCCAGCTGCACTAGACTTGGATTAACGGTGCGGGAGAAGTCGGCCGGGGAGGCGAACGGAGGATCTACGGGACTGCACCGGTGAGCTCTCGGTGTTAGTGGCCGGCAGGCAGCTTTACCGGGACGTTTCGTAGCCTTTTCTAGTCTGCTGTATTTTATTCTCTTCTATGCTATTCCACACTGACTGCAAATCAGAAGAGGCACAGTGTCGAATGGACAGAGGGTGAGCAACATAGAGCCTGAGAGAGAGCGCGCGAGGGAGAAGCTCGCGACTGTGAGGTGAAATCTAACGGTTAGGTTTAAAAAAAAAAAAAAAAAAAAAAGCCTTTGAATTTAGAGAAAAAAAAAATCCCTAAGGATATAACTGAAGATTTTTGGGGTGTTTATTCACAAAGAAACTCAACCTCGTCGACATTGGAATTCTGCACTGGAATAATTTGACTTTTCTCCCCTCTTTGGCTGGATTTTTTTTTTTTTTTTTTTGTATTTCTTGTTGTGGAATTTTTCCTATTTCACCTGCAAGAAGAAGAGAAACGCAAAGGGAGGAAGCAAGGTAGGAGCGAAGGAGGGATTGCCAGAAAAGAGAGGAGCGACAAAAGAAGAGGGGGAGAAAGAAGGAGGGGGGGTACGTTGAGTTTCTCTCGGATGGGATTCTTCCCTTACCCCGCGGATGGAGGGATGAAACCGGGAGGAGAAGCAGAGGAGAGGGAGAAGAGGAGGATGTAGCCATCGGGCGCTGTGAGAATGCAAAACGGACGCACCCCTCTGGAAGATAGGCTTGAACTATAAACCCAAACGGAATATTGCAGCCAACCAAAGGATCTTATAGTGATATTTACCTCGATGTATGGGGCGTAATCTTTTGTGTGGAACCTATTCGTGTGGAGTTACAAGTACAACAGCCGCTGTCATTCTAATTATGGGATTTGGAAGGAGAATTGCGCCCTGACCCTTGGAGCTTGGAGACGGAGCGGGGGCGGCTTTATACCCGAAGAGAGGTAAAGTTTTGATTCTTAAAATTGTTTTTAGATGCCTTATAGACGGCTCAGCAACGTCTCCTATCACCACCCCATCCCACACACACACACACACACACACACACACACACACACACATGATCTCACCCCTATTTCTTTCTTTCTACGTTTGTCGTTTGGTTTGTGCGTCGCCGCCGACACTGGAGTAATGGATAGGTTTCATTTAGATATGTAAATGTAGCCCAATATATACTACTCAGGATGCTGAAATTGGGTGGGTGGGAAGGGAAAGGCAGGGGAGGGGTGCTTCCAAAGAGAGACAGAGGGAGAGAGAGCGAGAGAGAGAAAGAGAGAGGGAGAGAGAAGGAGGGAATGTGGGAAAGCCAGTAGTGGGTACATTGCAAGGTCAAAAATTGAGATAGGCACAATTGTAAGTTAGAGGATGTGTGTGTGTGTGTGTGTGTGTGTGTGTGTGTGTGTGTGTGAGAGAGAGAGAGAGAGAGAGAGAGAGAGAGAGAGAGAGAGAGAGAGAGACGAGGTCGGTGTACCCAGACGCATTTGAGAAACCAGCACCTCTTGTCTGCTGTGTACCCAGTTACTGTAAGTGGTTTGAATAAATGTCACTGTGTGTGTGTGTGTGTGTGTGTGTGTGTGTGTGTGTGTGTGTGTGTGTGTGTGTGTGTGTGTCCCGCCAAAGAATGCCCATGCAAAATATTGTTCGTCCGTGCATCTCTGCGCGCTTCTGTATGTGCGCGTGAATACGCGCGCATGGAGTCAGGAGCCCACTTAAATGTGCGTGCACGCGCGCGCCTTTCGTGTGTAGTGATGGTTATCGAGGCTTACATGCACAGGCGACTCTGCTCTTTTGTACTCCATAGATCTCATGTTCCCATGATTTCATAAGATTGTGTGTGTGTGTGTGTGTGTATGTGTGTGTGTGTGTGTTATAGCAAAGGAGAGCTGACTACCAAAAAATACTTTCGCTGCTTTATAAAAGGCATTGCATGTATGTGTCAGTGAACCCCAGTCCCCCTTGCTGGCACAAAATGATGGTGGAGCTCTCACACTGTCAAGCTCTCTCTCTCTCTCTCTCTCTCTCTCTCTCTCTCTCTCTCTCTCTCACACACACACACACACAGTCTCTCTCTGTCTCTCTCTCTGTGTCTCTGTGTTTATGTGTGTGTGTGTGTGTGTGTGTGTGTGTGTGTGTGTGTGTGTGAACTCAGCCTTATCAAACTCATCTTGACACAAACAATATTGGACATTTGACACCAAGGAACAGAACAGAATTTAATATCATCCAGTACAATGAAATGCCAGAGAGCAGATCATAATACAGTTCATTACAATTGAATGTTACTCAAACTCAGCAATTTCTGATTTAGTTGCCATGTCAATCAGTCCAATGCTTCCACATAAATTAGTTGTGAGGTAAACTAGATAATTAAGATGTTTAAATTATTTATTTATTTAACTTGTTTGTTTATTTATTATTACCCTATACTTTTTGGCACTCATAAATTTCTTCTTTTGTGTAATAAATTGTACTGCTGCCATATAATCCATTTCATCCAGCTCAGTTTCATACATTCTGCTCAACATGATCATGATGTCAGTTGATGTTTACATGACTTCCATTTTCTGTAGTCTTTTTTACATGCTGTTGCCAAATAATGCTTTCCTGAGTAAGTAGGTATACTTTTTAGAAGACATTTGGGGGAAAATGGTTGCTATGTTGTTAACTGTTGTTACTAAATAAATCTTTCAGCAATATAGGCTTGAAAGTTGCTCTGAAATGTGTGCCCTTTTGGTGTATACACACTTAAAAACAAGGGAAGAAGTGGGTAAAAAGTGTCTGTGGCTATTTGATATGTATACTTAAATATTGATGTACTTGTATGAAAGCCACAATATTTTTTCATTTAACATGCACTCACATGCACTCTGATTAACATGGTTAGTCTGTGCTTTAATAGTTCACATTTCCCAACTGATTTAAAACAGTATTGATTATATGTATTGATGTGTCAAACTGTGCTTTCACACTGCTCTAGCAACTAAAAATGCAAAATCCTTAAGTGAACTAAAAAGTATAAAATAAATACATATAAAAAATAAATAAAAAATCCTTTCAAACTGGAATCTGCTGACATGCAGGGGTTCTTAAGGGCCTTCCAAGGGACCCCCAGCAATAAGAATTTAATAATTAATTATAATAATAATTAATAATTTCACTAAAATTTAATTCACAACAAATTCTACCAGTTAGACAGCAACAGTTGTATGATTTGGCGCTAAATCACCAACAGCAGAAAAATCCTCCAATCTGGGTCTCTGGGAGAAAAGATCACAAATATTGTGGCCCATTGGAGCCAGTGTGTGTCTTTTTGAGGGCTGTGATATGGCTTTGTTGAACAGAGTGTAGCTTCACTGTAGCTCTATCTTTGTCGACTTGGAGTTTCTGTGGTTCCTACAGTAGCTTGCACTGATTGATCAAGGCAATAAATTTTGTGCACGCCAGCCACTCATGCTGGCGCTAATGGCCCGTGGATATGGAAGCATTATGCAAATGCTTCCATGGGCTAGAATAGAGTGTGGGTGAGGGAGTGAGGGAGAGAAACTGGTGATTTTCAGTCCATTTTAGCAGTATTTAGCTTCCTATTTATGTCTAAAAGGAATGGTTTGTCATGTCATTAGGTTGGGGATGAACAGTAATGCATTTGTGCTACAGATTGTGTTTGAGTTTTTACTGGGAAATGTAAGGTGTTGAGGAAAGACATCAAGTTTCAAAGGCTACTCCTACAACTTTATCTGTTTTTTTCTCAATTTTTTTTTTTTTTATCAACATAAATCTGTATACCATCACATATATCTATTCAAGTGAATAAAAATGAGAGCAGTACATTTAAACTTATAACAATAGGCATGTCTTCCACTTGTGTTATTTTGTTGCTTTTATTGTGCTACTGCTATATTCTGAGTCAAAGCTCACTGTGGAATGAAGGCTGTTCATTCCACAGTGACTTTTAGTATTTCCAAGGTGTGATTTCCAAGTTCCTTCTTTACAAAGCGATCAAAACAAAGCAAGTCAGGCAGAATCAAAATCTATCTTAATCGATGTCTCCATCTGCTCCCCCATCTCCCACCACCCACCCCTCTCCAAAATAAATACTTTTGTTATCAGGTTGTTTGTGCTGGGTCAGCAGGCTTTGACGACCATTCCTTTTTCTTTACAGGGGGGATTTTTATTAGCCTGGATGCCCTTCGCTCTTTCTCACCCTCTGTTTATCTCTTTCTCAGTCTCTTCCTCTCTTTCCCTCTCTGACTGTTTCTCTCTCTTCAAATGTGCCTCTCTCTCTCTCCCTCTCTCTCTGTCTGTTTAGCTATCTGACAGAGGGCTGCAGCTTCCTGCAGAGTGGGTGGTGGAGCTCTAATTCAATTTATCCTGCTGCTCAGAGAGAGGGTGAGAGGGAGAGATGGAAGACCACAGATGTTAGGGAACATTGCCTATTACCAGTAGAGAGGAAGGCCTTATAGGAAACTGGCCTGATTCTGTGACGTCTGGATTGATTCTGTGGGTGTCTGGCTGATTATGCGTGTGTGTGTGTGTGTGTGTGTGTGTGTGTGTGTGTGTGTGTGTGTGTGTGTGTGTGTTTGACAGATAGATAGATAGATAGATGGAGCAAAAGAGAGAGAGAGAGAGAGAGAGAGAGAGAGAGAGAACAGGAGTTTGTTTACCTCTGAGATAGTCGCTCACACTGAGAGAGAGGGATTTTTAAAAAATAAGACACCACAATCTTTTTTTTTTTTTTATTATTATTTTGGGTGAAAAACGAGTGGACCAGAAGTTCTTCTGAACACAAGTAAATCAGACATACAATATATTTTCTATTTGATTTTGACAACTCTTGTCCTCAATACTCCTGCCAAAAATGCCACAACCCCTTTTTTATGGTGTTTATGGAAAAAAAACAGAAGAGTGTAGTCAGCTTGACCAACGAGCATCACCTACAGAAACTCAGGCGCCATCAACAGAAAATCCAAGGTAAAAAATTTAACAGTCCCCCCCACCCTGTCTGACTGACACACAATCTGTAGGAAGTGTCATGTATGCATCACAGTGACAAGTGCTTCACACCAAAGAAAGAAATGAAATAAACAAAAGGTGAAGGCATCAAGGAGATTTTTTCGTTCATCAGAATAGAACAAAAATCATCTTACAAACCACAGAAGACAGTAAACAAGATCTGTGCTTGAGTAAGATCTGCTGGATTTCAGTAGAATGCAGTGGAACAGGCCAGCCATCAACCATTACAAATCAAGATATCTTCCCTTCAGAGACTTTGCATGTTTGAAACATGCTCATATCTCTAAATAAAATGCCTCTCTCTGCCAGAGGGGATTAGCTTTTTCCTGGCTGGTAGCAGTAGTTCCTACTTTAAAATTCCCTGCAAAGTCTTTAATTACTCTAGGATAGATTTATATTGTTGTGGTTATTGTTTGTGTGGTGTATGCCTGCAAGCACCAAATGTACCAAATGTTGAGGGCATGTGGTGAATTGATGGCAATTAGTGTGTTATCACAGTGATGTTTGTCTGCTATAGTTGATCAGACTAATTCTTTTTCTTTCTTTCTTTCTTTCTTTCTTTCTTTCTTTTCCTCTCCATTTATTTCCCGCCCCCCACCCCACCCTTCCCACACACACACACACACACACACACACACACTGTTGCCTCTTCAAGAACACCCATGATATGCCTGACACTAGATCCTGCTGTAGGATGCCATGGGGGAGGTTATATGTGTGTGTGTGCATGTGTGTGTGTGTGTGTGTTGATGGGAATGTGGGGAGTCACTGACATGACAGATGTGAGACACATTGGGCAATAATGAGCCGCGTTCAGGACAGATAACTGTCGGTGAACGTGACGTGGTACAGACAGACTTCTGGCTCAACACCCACAAACCCACTGCTTCTACAGTTCATCACTTACATTTCTTACACCTGTCACTACTTTTAGCGTAAGTATATGTAAGTCGCTTCAACAAGGGTCATTTGTTTAATTTTAGTTTATTACACAAATGTGTCAAAATAAAGTAACAGTTTGTTCATGCTAAATTATACATGTAGTACCATTACATAGTCAAACCATTAAGAAAAAGTTGCAAAAGGAAAAAAAAAATGAAATATTTTCAGCCTAAATTGTATCACTGAAGAACCCAACCTTATGAGAGTTCAGTATAATTAAACTCATTAAAATTTCTGCTAAAACTTTTGGTCATTTCAGTATTTTTGACAACCCCTTAACACAGGGAAGGTGACTGTACAGTGGAGTGGACTTTTATTTCAGCATATTTAATTTAATCCACTGAAGAAAAATGACCTCATTTGTTGTATTATTTATTTTACAAGCTTTTACTTTGTTTGTGACACCTTTTTTCCCCCTAATTTTCTGGTCATTTTCTTGTAAGTTTTGTTAATTTGTGGTTAATTTTTGGGCTATTTGCTCTTCACCCTTTCCCCATGTTTTTGAAATAAGTAAAGTGAATTAAATATAGTCAGGTATCAAAGGGTTAAAATGTACAACCAGCATTACTGGTCAGATGTCAGAGAGGTTCAGCACCAAGGACAGTTCTCTAGACACACAATGGGCTGTTCAAGGCATTGATGCACGCACTGAGCCATGGCCTAAGCAATGCGAAGACAAGCCACAAAATTACCATGTATGGGCAAGAAAAAAATCCATTTGTGTTACTGCACATCATCTGCACCGGCACAAAAATATAAATGACCATAGCAATATTTTTGCATGTTTTAAACTGTTTCCTACAGTAAATGTTGTCACCAATGATTTTACCATACATTTATTGGGAGATTTTTATGTATTATCAATGTTTCTCTACCTTCCAGGCAGCCATTAATTTATTTTCATTTTAGTATTGTCCAAAAGTCAACTTGCAGAGACTTGAAAGTTGTTTGAGGAAGGTAGGCTAATCCATCACAGTCAACATCCTGCACAGGTTGCTCCTGTCAGCATTACATTATCATTGCATTGTCATTAGTTGAATGTCCATATTGATTTGAAAATGCTATGCATCCTGTGATGCATTCACATGCTGATTTAAAAATCAGCTGACAAATAGAACTGAATTCATGTACAATTTTATTGGAAAATGGACACCAGAAGACAAATGATAAGCGAACATGAGCACTGTGAAAAGAATGATGTGGATTTAGCCTCTTTCTGCTTTTAAAAGTTGTGGCGGATATTCTGGCACATTACCAAGTTGTATTATAATCTGATTTATCCAATAGCACATGAATGCACCATTCCTGACACTGAGAGACCTACAAAAGAGAATGTACATCTCTGTGAGAAAATAATCCCTTAAGAAAAGCTTTTTAATTAACTGAATTCAACAACAAAACAAAACAAAAAGGGGAAATTGAGTAAGTATTCAAACATCTTTGAATGTATGGTAGGCCTATGCTTTATGAAATGATCACAAATATCAAAGTATGTTTGCAGTGGTATAAATGGGCTAACACAAACAAAATGATTCTTTAGCGGGAGAAAGAATTGCAAAACCAGCTACCATTAGACCTCTTTCTCGTTATTTGTCATTAATGCCAGAAATCTAAGCCACAGTCAATAAATGCCTGCTTTGAACTGTAGAATTGGAAGTTTCCAAACATTTTGGTATGAACTAGTGTTTTAGATTTTCAAAATTACTTTCTTTGTTTATCCTCTTGATTGAGGCACAGGGAATTGCAACATAGTGAGATTTTTTTTTTTTTTTTTTTTGAAAAGCTTGAACTGCATAGAAAATAACGTTCATGGCTATTTGCATTACACCACTATATAATGGTGATAGAGAAGTATATATAAAGCACATTCAGAGATAACAAACCTGACATTCCTGTCAGCCTCCACTTTTAACAGGCTGTCTTCTAATAAACAGGAAACAAAGAACAACTTCACATTACTTGTTTATGGCACTTCATCTCATTGTAAGCATAAGAGGAATACATTAGTATCGAGCTGCTCATTGATTGTGTGTGAAAGTATAGCTTAACCAAGACTTTGGAAACATCCTGCAAAGACATTTGTTTTAAAAAAGTAGGCAACTGAAGTCATGTTTAAAAATACTGAAACAGATTATTTCAAATGTGAGTTGTTTGTTTTTCTCCCAGTGATGTTATTCATGGTATTAAGGTTTTTGAGCCCATCCATGTCCTGAATTCAGTAGGTTCACTTTTGCCATTGGACTCATTAAAATCTAAAAGCAGCTTTTCTCATTTTAGGTTCCAGGTCTGAACTCAATTTATGAAACCAGCCAACACTTTATGAAAGGGACACTTTTAGATGATTCATTGTTAAGAGCAGTAACACAATAGCTCCTCTGAAAAATACCTGAGGGGAAATTTAGTGAAATGACAGTGTTGTACAGGAATCTTTACACCAATTGAGATGGATATTGGCTTGGTTTTTGTTCCATGATGTCCATCTCTGAAATAGTTGAGTGTTGTCTTCATTTCAGTGTCTGTAGTACTTCAATGTGAAAACAATGTATAATTTGCATTTTAGATAGCCACAAGAAGATGAGATGAAAGCCATAAGCATGTAAAAATCTGGCTTTGTGTGATTCGTCTCCATTAAGACACATATGAAAAGATCATATCATTGTCACAAAGTATGTTTTCTGTTCCTGTTTAAATGTAATACATGTGTTACATGTGCCTCATGGCTTTTCACTTAGCTCTTTTGCAGCCTTGCTTTTCTCAGCCTACAGATCAGCTGTGTCCTCTGTCTCTGTTAATGTCAGACTGACAATCTGTGTAGTCTAAAGTGTTTCAACTGTGTGACATACATTTATATCTGTGGTGTTTATACAACATGTCAGGTCCAAATGTATACTTTGTATCATCAAGGTCTTGCAAAAACCTTGTTTCTCCAGTTCAGCCACAGTTGTCTTTTATTTCTTAGGTTACGTTGTCTCACAAACATTTCATGACACTGGGACTAAGCTGACCATTGACTAACCATTGAGAGTGGGTTCTAATATCAGGTCAATAAAAGTTCTTCTTAAAAAGTTTTTTTTGAGCTCCTACAGTCCACCAGCAGCCTGCTGCTCAATGTCATGCTGTGTTGGGCAAATATTTTATGTCAGTTATCACATTTACTGTTAAACTCATAGTCCAGCATATTGAATTTAATCAACTCTGATCTATCCTCTCCATGGAGGTCTTGTATAGCTCGGTATAAAATCATGAGGAAAAACAAGGGAAGAGTAAACAACAAAAACAGGGTTTCTCTGTACTTTTTGTGCAGCTTTGGTGCTTTTGAGCAAAGATTCTACATTTGACCTGTATCTGTCGCTGTTTGGGCCAAAGTTATGGTTCAAGTTGTGGTTTTAGTGCTAAAAATATTTCAATCATAGAATAGAATCCTTATTTATAAAACACTGGAGTGTTCTTTTTTACAGAGAGATGATGCTTAAGAGTAATAAACAGAATTCTGTTCTATGAAAGTAGAATAGAATAGAATAGAATATTTTCTTAACTACTCCTCAGGCACTGTGTCATTCTGTTTAGATGAAAATTAAAATGCAAATGGACTTTATAAAAACACATTATATAAGATTATGTACAGAAAAGGTGACATGTACAACACAGTAGTGCTGAGCAGCTCCAAGGTGTGATTTTGAGTGTGTTACCTGTGTGTTTATGTGTGTGTATGACTGTGTATATTTTTGTGTGTTTCCCTCCCTCCTCCATGCCATACTCCCCCAGGCCTTTGCCATAAATAACGGTGTATTTTAGTCAACCTGTCAGGTTAAATGAGGGTTATAAGAAATAAAAGCTGGTCCTGCCAACTCAAGACTTGCAGCTTTGGTTGTAATAGCAATACATGTAATAATACATATACAGGAATTTGTCTCTGTGACATTGATGTAAATAGAGGACTTCACACACACTGCTGTGCAAAACATGAGTGTGCAGACAGTACATATTTTATTTTATTACATAAAACCTGAATGCTCCCTATGGGGAAATAGATTCCTTGATGGGAATACAACAAATACAGAGCATTGGAAGTACATCAAGAAAGCATAAATAAAGATAATGCATCCTTGTTGATCAAATGGTTACTGACAGAATACTCTTTACATATATCTCTACTGAGCCACTTTATAAGTGGACATTTCATATCAGGTCAGAGGTGGTATTTTGGTATCAGTGATGGCAGGTTCCTAGGCATGTTCATAGACACAGCAAGTATGATTAAAGATTTCGGGTCCATGGACAGCTCTACTTAAACACAATATGTGCTTTGTATTTTCATGACTTATGTTGGTGGAGGCAGAGTCAAATGGACCTCTCAAAAATTGTATGAATTCATGTATGTTCTGCTTACTTATTTCACACCAACATTAATTCTTCAACCAGGAGAAAAATTTACCTGCAAATCAAAAATATTATTGTGATTTGATGAAGGCAGTAATACCCAGTGTTTGCCAGTCTTTGCTGATTCTTACCAGTGTCTGTCTTTCACAGCTGCATATGTATGACAGCTCTCTATTATGGTTAAATCAATTTCTATAGCGAGCAGACGCTAGCAGGAGTGGTTGTTGTTCCTTATTTGAGGGATGTTGCACGCATTTTCAAAGTGCTGCACACCACTCCACACCCTCATCCAAAAATGCCAAGTTGACAGGGAGCAAAAGTAGCACCTAAAACATGGTGTATTCATTTGCAACAGAGAAAGGCCCATGGTGCTAGTATAGAAGCGTGGCTGTAGTTGTTGAGGTTAAATCAGAGTGTCAGGACAGGAAACAAGCGTGTGTTTGTGTGCCTTTAAGAAAACCCCAATTTCAACAGCTCTCTCTGAAAATGGGAATAATAGGTTACTTCAGTTAGCATTATTACAGATAGTTGTAAGTTCATACCATCATGTAAACTCTCTAGCAGACCATTACTTTACCCACATTTGGTAATTGTTGCATGATTTGCATATTTAAATATAGTTCTGATTAACTTAATACAATCTTTTCTTTTGTAACCAACAAAATCATTCTGTATAAGCATCATTACTTAGAGAAAACATGGTGACCCGATTTTCACCATCTCTAGAAATGTGAATTAATCTTAAAAAGGGACACACTGATGACATATGTCTGCAGTATAAATTCATGTTTCAGTGCTCTACAGTCATATGGGGATGCTATACTTATTCTGCATTGACTGCACCCCCTGGACAAGAACACTGGTTTCTCTTAGTAGAGGCCTGTCTGATCTCCTTAATGAGAAAATACTTGTACTTCATAGCAGGGAGGTGTCTGCTTTTAAAGGGGATGAGAGCAGCAGATCTGATTGGCCTGTACTGAAGTCTGTCCAAACTCCCCCTGTTAATGATGCATTTCTCCCTCAAGTGGCATGTTCTTTCTCTTTCAACTGCCTTTCCCAGATAGTGTCAGGATAGTGGTTATCGCATGAAATAACACAGGTCATGAAAATTTCAAAAATGAGTTCCACCCCTAGACACAATATAGCTGTGTTGTAATGGCTTCATCACTGATACCACCACCACTATGACAAAAGTGCCCAGAATATTTTATGCATGCATCTTGATATTTCACTTAACTCCACCCTGCAGAATTTCTTTCCCCAGGGAAAAGAGCCTTGTACAAAGCAGGATGATTAACAGGTTGTGATTTTCGCCTCAACTTCATATGGACAACTCGAGAGGCCAATGAGAGGACAGTTGGTGGGTCTAATTAGCTCCCTTATGTTTTACACAGTAGTCTGGAACCTTCATCCAGGCTTTTTACTCTGTATGAAGGAAGACACTTGGGAACGAGGTTAATATCAGCCCCCTAGGCAGTGCTTTTTTTCATTTAGAAAAAGACTGTGACAGCTGAGAAAAAAAAAAAACAAAAACAAAAAAAAAAACAATAACAAAAAATAAATCATGTGAGAACAGCCTAACTGAAATTCTTCTACAGATATTTTCAACGGTAGGAATTGGTTACCATCTCTACTGGATGGTGATTGACAGTGTTGATAGCACTGACAATGGAATCATCAATAATAACAATATCAATAACAATATGAATAGCAGTACCAAAAGCAAAAGCATTGTGCTGTCCCTAGTTGTCTGACAGAATTGTTCATCATCATTTCTTCGAAATATTTCCCACATATCAAAGGCTTTATATCGTAATAATTGCTTTAATAGTGTGATGCTTCTAATCACTAGGAAAGAGGTCATCAGTGATGAAGAGTATTGTTTTTTAAGCAGTGAAGGGATTGAAAACTGAGTAGATTAATGGGTGCATTTAATTAAGAGGCTTGGGATCAGGAAGTCAGAGATCAGTCTTGCCCCATGCCAACAGTAGCTACATTTAGCCTAGCTTGTTAGTGCACGCCATCTGTTCACACACAGATTATTGCTACACAGCAGGCATGAGCTATGGGTGCATTTACTGGTTCATGAGTGTTTAGGCTGCTATTCAGTAGAGCTTATTTCTTGAAATTGTCAAAGGGTCCTGTAATCCTATGTCCTCATTGTCTATTTGTGTTGCACAGTTCATTGAAGAATTCTTTGTTTAAAGTCTATGCATCCAATATAGTTTTCACAGGATATGATATTTTTTTGGGGGGAAAGCACTGCTGTAAAATGATGTAGGCCTACATTTAACTGTAAAACATCAGCAGTAATATCTTACTGGTGGATAGGATTTGTTGATAGCAAAGCACTTTGGTATTTGTCACATACTACTAGTCCCTGTGAGAATTACTTTGGGAATGAAAATTGCCACCACCTTCCAGGTTTTGACTGTCTGGTATGAGAACCCTTTTATGTCTGTTTTTGTTTTTGTATCATGGAGCTATAAAAGGAAAACCCAAAACAGAATAATTAATATGTTAAAGAGGCAAAGCTTGCATCTGTCACCACCAGTACCTTTGTAGCATCGAACAATTGTCAGAAATTAGCTAAAAGCGTATTACAGCAGGTAAATGCTTTTAAGGCTCAGGAAAGAACAGAGTGTACCTTATTAAAGACCTTTTGCTCAGATAGATCCATTACACTACACTGTGAATTACAGTTGATATGTAGCACATAGTTTTACCCTCAAGGAAAAATGTCACTGAGATACTGTGTCTCTCATTAAACTCACCATATGTTAAGGCTAAATTAACTATCAGTAAGTTCAGATGGATAGAATAGAGACTGTCTTGAAAAGAAAATCACCCCTAAACATAATTCTTAACAAGTCTTTACCAAAACTAAAAATTAAACACTGTATCACAGCAAAGCCTGCCCAAGAGTTGTCTTTTGATGACATCACAGATGAGTCCCACAGTTCCTAGCTTTGTGGGTGTACAAATATTTAGCTAGTAGACAATAATGGTATGGTGAACAGGGGGATTCTGTTTTAGGGTGGACTTCCCACTAGACAATGTAAGAAGTCTCAAGATTTCTTCACATTATGAAATTGATGGATGGAAGTCTGGCTTCACAGTAGGGCTGGGCGATATACCGAAAATTTACCGATACCGAAATTTATGACGATAACCAACGTCACTTTGCTCATGTCGGTATGTTCGGTATTTTAAAAACACAAAATAAAAGTCGTTTTTGTCTTTTTTGGCTGTGTGTAGGTAGGCATGTTCATGTCCCTTTAAGACGCTGTACTACGTGTACAGCGTGTGTAGTCACGTGACTCCACCCATCCAGTCTGCAACAAGAAGAGAAAGAGACGCTGAGGAAACGGAGGACGGCTCAAACGTAGAAGCGGCTGCGGCTGCGGCTGCAGTTGAGGTAGTCTAAGTAGATTCAGTCGAGGACGACTTGCTTGGAATATTTTGTACTTTTAAACTTGGTTTGATTGTCAGTTGTTCAATAAATTTAATTAAAAGTATTTAATATGTATTTTATTGAGTTATTCTCAGACAGCACAGAGTTAGAGTCGCACTTCTCAGCCATGCAAACTTGTCGCCTTTCGGCTACAATTGCCGTTTTTTTTTTTTTGGTCAGTCGGGTCATTCACGTGAATCGTGCAGTTTGGAAGAGATGCCTGGCTTCCAAGTGTGATCGAAAGTTTTAACGTTAGTTTGAAGGAACCGCCTTATGTTAAATTAGACCTTGCATAACGTTATGCTTCGAGCAAAATGGCTAACGTTAGTTAGCAAGACAAGCGGGCCATATGATGCTGGAATTTCCATTAGCAGGATAGCGAACTAGTTAGCCAGCTAACGTTAGCTAGTTCTAATGTTTATTCCAGCAGGGTCTGCTTGTCTTGCTAACTAACGTTAGCCATTTAGCTCTAAGCATATGCTTGCTATGTAAGGGCCTAGTCTTCCAGCTAACTAGCAACTCCCCCCCCACCCCCCACGAATTATCGTCCACTTATCGTTATCGAGGTGAGGTGCTCAAATATATCGTGATATTGATTTGAGGTCATATCGCCCAGCCCTACTTCACAGCCAAACAAACTTTGATCCCCAGCCCTTTCTATGATAAGATAAGATAAGATAAGATAAGATATTCCTTTATTAGTCCCACGGTGGGGAAATTTCACGCATCACAGCAGCAAAGTGGATAGCAAGATACGAAGCACAATTTACACAATAAACAGTATATACAGATAACAGTACCAAGAGCAATATAAACACTGTAAACAAGGAATGTAGAAAAATACTATGTGAACAATTTAAACCACAGAAGAAAAAAACCCAAAACCTGGGGGACAACACACTCCGGAGGTTCAGGGTTAGTGTGAACCCATGAGACCAAGTGGCAGAACCTGACTCCCGGACCTGGGTCTCAGGAACTGTCACACTTGATCCAGCCTTATGGGTTCACCCCTTCCCTCCCGTCTTTATGTGTGTGCAGTAGTGCAGTGTGTGTGTGTGTGTGTGTGTACGTGTGTACGTGTGTGTGTGTGTGTGTGTGTGTGGGGGGGGGGGGGGGGGGGGGGGGGGGGGGGGGGGGGGGGGTTAAGGTGCTGAGAATGTGCATTCTAGTGCAGTCAGTGCAGTCCTGGAGAGTGTGTGGTCTACTGGGAGCACTGCTTGTTATAGAGTCTGACGGCTGCAGGAAGGAAGGACCTGCGATAACGTTCCTTCACACACTTTGGGTGAAGCAGATTGCATGTTCTCAGAGTTTGAATTTTCTCCTAGTGATCTTGTGAGGTTCCTCTGGGTGCTCCAGTTTCCTCTCACATTCCAAAAACAAGTGCAAATCAGGTTTAATTCAGATGCTGAATTCCCCATAGATATGTCATTATGATTGACTATGTGTGTTAGTGATAAACTTGGGACCTGCCTGTTCATGGGGGTAGACTGTAGCTCCCCATGACCTTGAATAGGAATACGTGAATTAAGAAAATGAATGAATGAATCATTTAGATGGATTGTACACAAAGTCAGTTTAACATTCATAGTTAGTGGAACAGCATTGGAAATGTAATCTTCACATAATAGGAAATTTGCGGCCTCTGGACTTAAACGTGGAGATGGACGTTGAGTTCACAGGCAATAACACTATGTTTTAAGCTGTAATTTATATTAACTCACATCAAAGCTAGCATGTTAGTTATGGCTAGTTAAGGTTTAGCCCATCTGCTTTACAAGCAGGAATAATTTCCAAATCATTGCACCCCACTTAACTAGCTTTAACACCAAACACTATAAATAACAGCCAGCTAATCCTAGCTGTTGGCTGTTCATTGGAAAACACTTGTGTTGTTTTTGTTGTTGTTTTTTTCTACATAGCACTAATCTAAGTTCAGCAAGCTGCTACTCACCACCAAGCATTAATATCTGATGGCTTTATAGCTTTGGCTGATGGATATTGACATGGTTCAAGCCAGGTGCCACTAAATTCAGGATGTTAAGATGTTATTCTTGTGGTATTGATCAACCCAGTTAATTATTTTGGAACAAAACAAGTCACTGAAAAAGCATGAAAGCTTTGAGCATGCAAGACGGCACTAAAATGTAGCTATAAACTTGGGGCTGCTTGTTTGAGAATGTATTTGTAAAAATGGGAAAGATGACTGTAAGAGCTTGAGTGACTCACAGTACCAGGTGGGACACATATCTGAGTAACAGCAAGTCCAGTGACAAATAACATCCAGTCCATCCAGTCAGTGTCCATTATCCACTAGGGTTGGGTACGATCCACCGATACGACCGGATAACCGATTTTACGGGCAAGAGATACAGCTGTATCGGTAGCAGACTCCTCAATCGATACGAAATCCGCCATGAATCCTTAGCTGAATCGACTGTAGAGGTGTGGATCGGATATCGCGAGACTATGAATCGGTTGCCTGAGGCTTTACAGTTTTCACCTCTAAACAACGCGAGAGCTCACGAAAGGACTCTCCCGCATGCTCCGTAACGTTAAGGGGCTTTCACATAGCGCGTGCTCGGCGCAGACCTCGGCCACCGCAGCCATTCATTGTGTATGTGATCACGGGATGCGAGGGCGCACCGGTCCGCGCCGAGAAGGGCGCAGCGCGGAGCTGGTTGGCGCCCTGTGAGGTCAAATCTGGGTGGCACAACCCCTTCAGTCGTTTCACCTGCACCTGCACCACCAAGAAAAAAATTTACAACAACTGCACCGGCACCGTACGAGTCCAAAAGGCAGAGAAACTTTCCAGGCTACAGGAGCGCACTGACATAGATTGTGTAACAAAGCGAAGAGGTGCCACTCTGCTGTATTTTCACTGGCTAACAGCAGCACACTGGCTTAGCTTGTCTATTCATAGAAGAGGTATCACTTTGGCTTATTTTTCATATTCAATCTATGTTATCACATGTATGCTCCTGCTCATTCATTGTTGAATTGTTAGGTCTGTTTGATAAGTAATTTACATTTTTAAAACAAATAATAATTTAACATATTGTTAAATTATTTAACATATTGTTAAATTATTGGAGTCAAACTTACTGGTAAACATCTACTCCTTCAAGATAATTTGTTATGTTCTACAACTCATAATCTAACACTAAATAGCGAGTGTTTGAGAAGCATATTTCCTCTGTGCTACAAAAGATCCGAAGTAAAAAGTGCTCTCTTGTTGTCATGGGTCTGGACAGAACCGCCACTGGTTCCGTGCCCGGACGGCGGTCCATCATTTGGTGATGCCCAGTCTACATCAACAAATGTTAACTATCGTATTGTTTTTAGGGTTGTATTGAATCGTTTCGTTCTTAAACCATATCGAATCGTATCGTTCTTAAACCGTATCGAATCGTACCGAATCGTTCTCTATTAAAAATATGTGGTTTCTTAATTGAATCGTAACCCGTGTATCTAGATATGTATCGAATCGGCCTCATGCCAGAGATTCCCAACCCTATTATCCACCAAGGTAAAATTACAGTTCTTATGTAACTGTCTTTGTACTTTCGCTTACTATATACACAGCCTAGCATGGTAAATAGAATAATTTTTATGTAATTTTGATGAAAACAGTTTGGATTCTCATTGACCTGCACTTGTATGACCAACAAATATTTAAACTACTGCTAGTTCCTCATGAACAAAACTTATTTTATTAAGTATTTTGGAAAATCATGCAGGGTGTTTTTTTTTTTTTTTTTTTTTTTTTTTGAGAACAGATTAGTAGTCTTGTGGAGATCTTGAAACTACCCAGTATATGAGTTTTGGTTAATGGTCAATCACACAGACTTTAAAATATCCTTGAGTCTCCCTACAAAGTCATCTGATGTTCAGTCAGGTAGAGACAATAATGACACAGGCTGTGTATGTGACACATCCTCAGATTTTTGACCCAATGAAATTATATTTGCTTTAAATGTTAAAGGCAAGTCCCTAACCCTGTGTAAACCAAATCATGGAGCTAAAACACAACTAGCCCAGTTGAAATTGTGTAACATATGGTGGCTTGCCTTCATTAATGTTGGGACTTGGGAATACTGTGGACAGTTTTTTTTTTTTTAACAGCTTATGTCCCTAATAGGACACTCTTGTTCAAAATCTTTGCCAGGGAACTTGGCAAAGGTTTCGAGCCTTTGCCAAGGAACTCAGCAGAAATGAATGATGTGTGGCACAAAATACATCACGTGCATATGTGACTCATTCTCAGAATTATATGTTGCAAACATTTTAGAGGTCTTGCTCAAGGGTGGGGTGGGGGGGACCCGCACACTTTGAGACAAATCAAAAAGCTACTATAACAATTTCAGAGTGTTTAACAAACTGCATTTTGATAAAAGGCAGTTATTGGGAAACACAGATATTGATTAACTGATTTATTTGGGCATTAGATTAACATTTTATAATTTAATTATTTTTAATTATTTTCTCAGATGTCTCCACACACAAACATAAATGGCAAGATCTAAGACACTGACAAAATAGGTACAAACACAAACAGTACCAGGAAATAAAATAAAGTACAGAAATTAATACAGAAAGGCTGGACAATAAATGATTATCAAATCAAAATCACAACTTCTGTCAACTGCGCAGGGGGGCTGGGTGCTTGTGTGTGAAAAGCGAAGCAAAGAGCAAGTGGAATGAAGGAGAGATGGGAAGGCAGCCAGCGCACGGCATAGCAGCATAAAAACGAACACAATAATTACACAAATATGTCTCTGATTAACGTTAGGGGGTTTAGTCACTTGGGGGAGTTTGGAAAGTCGCTAAGTTGTCATTGTATCAGCAAGTGGAATAAGGGAGAGATGGGCGGCCAGCGCATAGCATATCGGCACAAAAACAAACACAACAAAAGTTACATAAATAAGTTTCTGACTAACATTAGGTTATTAACTCTCTTGGGGGTAGTTTGGAAAGTCGCTATGTTGCCATTGTATCACTGGTATTTGCGAGCGCTTGTGTTTTTCGCGCTAGGCGATTCATACATTCCACCACCACCTAGCCTACAACGGATGTGTTGTGGCTGAAAGCCATCCTCTCAGTGTTTAAGCAGAAACTATTCGCTGCAGTGATTGTTTAATTCCATTGTCAGTATTTCATGACATATGGCCTAGTACCCGCCTAACTTCCTCCACACAATCCAAGCTAGCATTAACAACAGATTCCTAAAGGAGCCGCAGATTGAATATGTCGATGTCCGTTTTTTTCCCCCTTTCCTCGTTCATTTGATCTAGGCGGTCGGTGAAAACGTCTAGGCGGTGCGCCTAAGAAATTATAAGGCAGGGAAAACCCTGTACTGTATGTGATCCAGACTTGCATGTGTTGTACAGTTTAGAGAACAGGTTTTGCTCAAGAGAGATTTGGCAGTAATACTGGCCCCTGGAGTTGAAATAGCAGCCATTGTCAAGCTCATAGTGGTAATACACTGTACCTCAGTGTTGCTGGGGATCAGCAACCTTCTGGTTATTGGTTGGCCTTCTTACTTCTATGCCAACCTGCTGCCCAAGTCTATTGTTTGGCTCCTTATGACCACATGTATAGCCCACTTCTGTTAGTGCTGCATATATATGGGAGGCTGACCTTTGACCTGTTTAGAGATTGGTCTAAATTGGTTATATGAATTTAGCAATATATGACATTTCTAGCCATTGTGTCAAGTCAGTTGCTTTGTAGATCCATGAAAATGAAAATATAGTAAATGCATATATACATTCTCATTTAGGAACTCATGGATATGGTAAAAAAACAACAACAACAACAACAACAACAAAAAACAACAAACAAACATAGAAAAAATACTGTTTCTGAAGATAGAAATGTCTGTTCCGTTGTGAATTGAGGTTAGGATGATTTGAATCCACATTTATTTGTTTGTTTTGTTTGTTTATTTGTTTGGTGACACACTGTCTCCCCGATAGTGCGCAGGTGAAGAATTTAATGCATTTCAATCTTTTGTTATAAATGTGTGAGCATGGCATAGAAATAACTCTGTTGGGCTGCTTGCTTCTTAATTGCTATTTAATTCCTGATTGCTTTTCTCTCTGTGCAATCAACTTGTTGGTAGCACTATCCTAATTGGTTAACATGCTCCCCTTATATTTGCTCGTTCAAATTAAGGAAGGGAAGCACTAGAAGCTTTCCAATGTACATTTGACTAAGAAAAGACCACACTACTCACAATGCGTAATCATTTAATGATAAATGCATATTGGAGGGAAGCTGAGCTGGTGTTGGAGGGATTGGAGTCAATGGGTTGAAGGGATGATGGGTGAGAGTGGTAGGAGAACTTCAGGAACTGAGGGACTCAGTCCTATTGTGTTTTAACACTGGAATTAGTCCTTTATCTGCAATAGGTATTGTCATATGAACAAATGTGATTACTCTATTGTTGCTGTGACTAAATTATTGATTACTGAGCACATGCTAGTACAGATCTGTTATTGTTATTCCCATTCCCACAACATGGAGCATGTGCACCTGTATGTTGTGTGTGTGTGAGAGTGTGTGTGAGTGAGTGTGTGAGTTTGTGTGTGCGTGCACATACCCTAAGGGGGCGTTTGTCCCTGATAATTAGCTGTCATTTTGACAGTAGAATGGGTTGATCTCTTTGCTATCCTGCTGATTCACACACATGCACACACACACACACACACACACACACACACACACACGCACACACGCACACACACACACACACACACACACACACGCATACACACGCGCACACACACACACACACACACACACACACATATACACCAACTCAGACACAAACTGGGTGTGACAGGCAAATATGGCCTGCCAGAAAACACAGAAACAAACAGAAAATGGGTGCTTTTAGAATCCCACAACCCCATCTAAACCTTCTCTTTTAAAACAGACTATACCACACAAAATCCCAAAAAGAAAGTGCTGAGAGATTCTAAAAATCCTAAACCTTACCTTTCAAGTGGTAAGTGGTACCTCCGTTGCTGCTGCTGCTGGCACTACTACTGCTGCCACTAAAATTGGTGGGGTCCAAGCATATGCAGAAAAATATTTGACAGTGACCATACAAGCATCAATCATTGTAATCAAGCAGCCATTTTGAAGTGAAGTAGCAGGGTAAACTCAGGTGTTAGTAATGACATCAATTAAGGTGCCATTCCATAGAGCTAAATGGAACACAACCTTAATTATTGTAATTTTAATACCTGAGGTTACCCTGCTATATCATGTCAAAATGGCTGCAGTGAAACAGGTCCTTTGCAGGTGAAATGTTGCCTGATCTTTATTTGACAGTATAGCGTTTTGTTTCTATTGTATGAAAACTTTGTATCCTAACAGTGTCAACCTTCCTGGATGCAGAACTTTCTCAACCAAGACAGGAACCATATAATTCTCCAAGTCAAGGTACAAATCAAAAATAACCAAAAATACTAGTAATGATCTGCAGCATCCGCCCATCTACCTGAATTTCCAGGCTGTGTCAAAATGTTGTCTTGTTTGTTGGGTTGTAAAATATTTATCAGCACTGGGAATCATGTAGTGATGCCTGGAAAATGAACAGAACCACGGTGGAGTTTTAAATAGCACAGAGGCACAGTCAAATTTAAAATAGAAATCAGAACATTTTAACTTAGTCTGGCTTTACTTGACAGCAAAAAACAGAGAAAGAAATAGTCTCAGGAAATTACAGTTCTTTAAATAAGTGTGTGTGTTTATGGGAGGCAAACAGTGTGTGTGTGTGTGTGTGTGTGTGTGTGTGAGAGAGAGAGAGAGAGAGAGAGAGAGAGAATAGGAAAGAAAGGAGAAGCAGATGGACATGGGCATTTGTAGGTTCCAGAAAACCAAATGTAACACTTTTAAAAATATTATGAATGTAATCTGAAATTCAGTTGTGAAACCTGTTCTGTATCAGTGTAGCGATTGTGTACATGTTGTGGAGAGGAACATTTTTAAAGATTTAAATGGAAGACTTTATAGAACTTCATAAGGACCCTTGAAAAATCTGGACACTGAAACATAGTATAAAAGAGACACGGAGAGCTAAAAAAAAAAGAGAAGTGACAAATTTTAGGTGGGGTATGGGGGTGGGGGTCTTACTTATGCTTTGTAGACAGAAACAGTAGAATAGATAAGCAACATTACAAACAACCAAACAAGGAGTGCAAATGTCACTCTCTTAGTGCCCTGTAGCAACTGATAATGTAATAACTGCCTGATAAGGTAATAGCTTGTCATAATGTAGCTCCAATGCTTGCAAAACCCTGCAGCCCAAAAAGTATCCTGAAATTCTGTGGGGAACACTTTCATCATGTAATTCGAGTGGAAAACCGTAAACACAGGCCTGCATTAACAACACTGAATGAAATGAAGATGAAATGTAAAAATGAAATTTCAAATAATTTACTCACTGTGCTCACTGAGCTCAAATGAAAGATGATTATATTTTTCCAAATCATTAATGCATACAACGGCATAAGGTATTAATTAACACTGTTTGTTCATCAGGAATTAGCACATCATAACAACATGATTAATAGTCATCTTAAGTAAGAATGTCATTAATTAGAATGTCATTAATAATACTTAATAATTCACTTAACCAGTGTATGCCTTAATTGATCATCACTCATATATTAGTTGAAGTATTAACATATGTTTAATTAATGTAAAATGCATGTAAAAAATACACATGTTTTGTATGTGCTGGATGAGATTTAAATGGTTTACTGTTGGAGAGCTCCTTGTTACACGCAAGTTGGAGATTTTATAGCAATATTGAGGGACATGCAATACTATATTTTTGTCCCTCACCAATATCTTAATTTTGAGACTTGCAGGTTTTCTGCATAGCAACAGTGGTCATGGTAGAAATCACAGGCTATCCCATCATTGTTTTTAACTGTTTTCAACTGTATCAACTGTTCTCAGTAGTGTATAAATCCATAAATGGCATGGACATTCATCAATAACCAGTCATGAAATCAGTCAATTAATCAGCCAAACAGATCAAATATGAAGGCAGTGTAATGAAAAGGCAGCTGAAAATAAGAGGGTTATATTGCTGAGTCAGAGTAATCCCATTTCAATCAGGTAATCAGTAATCTCCAATGGTTCTTATATCCATCGATCATTTGTTAAGGCTTAGGAACATGACTTACAATCTGCTTATCCAAGAGTATCAATGATGCATTGTAAGCTGCTGGACAGAAAGCCAGGGGCTGAATACTCCATGATTAATGGATAAGACTCTCAGAGTCACTGAGAGTGGATTCATAAAACACAAAGACGTACTCTTAAGCACACCCTAGGAAAGCTGCCCTACAAAGACACACACTTTAAGACTGCAGATACTAAGTACAGTATGCACCCGAAAGAAACACATTGCTACTTTTATAGGCAAGTACACACATGCACACACAAACACACACACACACACACACACACACACACACACACACACACACACACACACACACATACACACACGGTGAGTGGGCAGATAAAAGGATGTACAACATTACCGCAAGTGCCCTCTGGGAACTAATGCATGACTCAGCCATTTACCAGTACCACACAATGAGTCAGCACATTCACTAGGAATGGGTCTGGCGCATACTGATACATCCATTTTACAACACACACTCACACACTTGCGTGCTAATTTCCAGGGCAGGGTTGGTGATGCCTCAAATTTATTGCTTTATTACAAGTCTTATTTGATATGTCACACTACTAGAAGGCTAATGGCTTTGTTGATATTACACATGTATACCAAGACACATTTTAGGTTGATTTTCATGTGTTTTAAGTCATGGTTGTCTAGAATTTACAGACTTTTTTAATTAAGTCCTGTCAGGATGGGACGTGATAGACATGCTTCATATATTACAAGCCAAAACTGGGTCATAGGGCTTTTTCTGAAAAACAAACAAACAAACAAACAAACAAACAAACAAACAAACAAAAAAAAAAACATGACAAGAGGACTGGTATGATTTAATGAGCCTGAGCCCAAGGGTTTCAGAGTACATATACTCCATTTGGGCCCCGACATGACAAAAGCACTAAGATGTTTTAATGAGTCTGAATCCCAGGGTGAAAGACTAATATGGCCTTTGGTGTCCCAGGCTGAAATTGTTTAATAACCGATCTACAGCAGCAGCAGCAGCAGCAGCAGCAGCAGCAGCAGGGAGAACAACTTGTCTTGCTTAATATATTTTCTGTAAAGGATAGGCTACATCAACTTATGGAATAAAGGCTGGAGTAGAGTTTGAGGGATCAGTTAGTGGTAAAAGATGGTTGTTAAGGCTTGTTTTTTTCTTGTTTTTAATTAAACTACATTAACTGTGTATGTTGCTGTTATGAATTTACAGTACAACATGGCATTACTGCACACCGTCTGTTTGTCGGTGTGTGACTTGTACTTTGAGTCGAGGCTCCCTTCTGACTTAATGCTTTCTCTTAACTTTGCAAATTGGATTTGAAGTTTGAAAATGTTATGATTCCATGTAATCGGTTCACATGAATTCTGCATTCAAATATTCCATAAAAGGACAGTAACAAAAATATGGGGTAGGAGTTAAGACTTGCAATGTATTTCTAGAGATCTTTTTCACAGCAACAGTTTTGACATGAAATAGCAGGTAAACACAGTTGTTACTAATGACTAGTGAATGATTAGTTCAGGTACTGTTCCACTTAGGTGTAACAGAGCCAGGGTCCTGGTGTTGTTCATGCTGGCTTACTGGAAAGGCTCTGCTCCATTTAAATGGAACAGATCCTTAATTAATGTCATCTGTAACACCTGTGTTTACTTGCTATTATGTGTCAAAGTGGCTGCTGTGAAAAATGTCTGTTGTTGTTTTTGGGTTGATGGCATTACTATCCCTTGCTCCTCTTATAGTAAGCTGCTTGAAATTGCAGTGATTGACAAAAGTTCACTTATTTTTAACTGTTTACAGCAAACTAATGATGTTTAAATGTAGTATGTATTTTAGCTTTCATATTGTATATTGAATTAACACTCCAGTAGTTTCAGATTGTTGTGGAAAGTATGCCAGTTTAGTGCCCTAATTCTCCTTTCTGAATGTGTTAGTAATACTAAATATACAGCAATTTAAGTCAAAGTGAGGTCTTTGCTTAGTGTTACTTTTGCTGTGAGTCCAGGTATATTGCAGCACACAGTGAGTCACAGCCTGTGACCCAGTTGAGCTTTGTCACTCTGCATGACCTCATTTTGACTGGAGAGTAAAACAAATCTAATGTTACTGCAGCTATTGAATCCGTGTATCAATCGTTCTTTCTATTTTCAATTGCCAATCAAAAATTTAAAAAATGAAAAAGTGACTGGTTATTTTGTTATTTGTTTTTTAAATGTAACACCAAAATCCAAAATATGCCTGTTTTTTCATAGTTCAATTTTAGGCTCAGATCAAAAATACGAAATGGAAAACGGGAATCAGGACTGAATTTGATTTTATTATTTAATTGGTCCGGTTTACGTGACCCAGAAGTTTGGTAATGAACGGTAGCTCACAGCAGATCACAGCAGCCAGGTGCATTCAGTCCCGCCCCCCTGATCACCGCCACCATGGATAGTTATTACGTGTTGTTTCGAGGACCAAAGCGTGACTCTAAAAGAAGAGGACATGACAACCGAAAAAATCAGCTGAGCTGAGCGGCACCGGACGCTCACCTGTCAGATCCGGCAGACCTGACCGGGTGGGCGCGGTACCGTCCGGTGCCGCGGCCGGTCCGCCTGATGCCGTCCGGTGCCGCGGCCGGCCCGCCTGATGCCGCGGCCGACTGGCGCCGCGGTAGGAGTAGTAACATGGAAGGGCGCAAGCCAGTAATTTCGCCTAGGGCGGCAACATAGGCAGAGCCGCCACTGTGCAATTTCACAGAAAAGGGCCGGGTTTCCCAGATCGGTTAAGAAGGTCTCCAGAGCTACTACCCATCACTGTTAAGAAGCTCAGCTGATTTTTTCGGTTGTCATGTTCTCTTCTTTTAGAGCTGCTTTGGTCCTCGAAACAACACGTAATAACTATCCATGGTGGCGGTGATCAGGGTGGCGGGACTGAATGCACCTGGCTGCTGTGATCTGCTGTGAGCTACCGCTCATTACCAAACTTCTGGGTCACGTAAACCTGACCAATTAAATAATAAAATCAAATTCAGTCCTGATTCCCGTTTTTCCATTTCGTATTTTTGATCCGAGCCTAAAATTGAACTATGAAAAAACAGGCATATTTTGGATTTTGGTGTTAGATTAAAAAACAAATAACAAAATAACCTGTCACTTTTTCATTTTTTAATTTTTGATTGGCAATTGAAAATAGAAAGAACGAATGATACACGGATTCTATTGCTTTTTTGTTTGTTTTGTATTTGTTTTTGTTTTTGTTTTTTGTTTTTTTTGTTTTCTCCCAGGCATGATGCAGCACAATCCAACACTACTTGAACTATTCAAATGACTTCTGCATCATGTAAATTATATCCCGCTGGTATTGTTTTTACTGTTTTCACTGCTTTAAAAACTGATCGTCACTCCAAGTATTATGGGGCAATTTGTAATTTATTATGTCACCAGGGGCAAATTAGATGCAAATGAGCATGTTTTCTTAACAGCAGTGCATCTCATCTTAGATCCAATTTGATACACATAATGGACACTAGGGCTGAATGATTTATCGTTTTCTGATCGACATTGCGATTTCAGATATATGTGATTGCAAAAGCTGCGTTTTTTTGCAGCACTCCTGACTGACCCAGGATCTGTTGTGTCAACTATTTTACACATACATGCCATCTCCCTACCATCCTGCCGTCATGCCCTGTCAAACTCACCAATCAGAAGCGGCATGCTACACGTGGACAGGTCACGCTAACCAATCAGAAGTGGCCATTGTCCAGGCAACAGTATACACACTCATACACACACAGTAGCAACAAGCTGGTGTCCGTAAATAATGTGTTTTGAAATGGCTTCAGCTGAACCAGAAGCGGAGTTAGGGGATTTAATCCCAAAAAAGCGGCACATCGGTCATAGGGAGTATTTCGGGTTTGAGACGTGCACCAGAAACAGGTACTGTGAAAAGCCTGTCGAGCAAAAGTTGCAACATCCAGCAGCAACACAACCAACTTGAAAAATCACCATAGGCATTTACATGATGAGTGCATGACCAAAAAGTCTGGTGAAAAGTCGAGTGAAAGTGATGCTGAAGCCCATTGTAGCAAACAGACTACAATTACAGGGTTTTTTGCTAGTGTAACTCCGTATGAAAAGAGCAGCCGCAGACACCGGGAGATAATGACTGCCGTAACACACTACATTGCCAAATACATGGTGTCTGTTAACACGGTCACCAGAGACAGATTTCAAAACCTCCTCCACACGCTGGACGGAAGATATATGATTCCCTCCCGCACCTACTTCAGCCAGGTTGCCATCCCACAGCTGTACACGGAGTGTAAGGAAAAAGTTGTAACATAGCTAAAAAATGTGGAGTGTTATCACTTATTTTACATCGTTTTTTAAATTGTTTTGTATTTTATTTAACTTTTTTAACTTAACACAATTAAGGATTTTTTGCACTACTTTTTTAAAAATAAGACAGTCAGAGATGGCTCTTTTAGTTCTTCAGTTGTAATAATTGCTGTTGGTCAAGGACTTTAAAGAATGTACACGCATGTTTCTTGGCAATAAATACATGGAAGCAATTCTTACCTTTTAGTATTCATCCTTGCATTAGAGTAAATGGCATTTAATGTTTTGATGGTACGATGTAATTTTCTGTTATGTTTTAAATTTGTTACCGCACATGGTGAATATTGCACTGAAGCTTGATTTGAAGAAATATCACGAATAAAATAAAAATTGCAATATCTGCCAGAAAAATCGCAATTAGATCTTTTCCTAAAACCTTTCACCCCTAATGGACACTATATATCAGGATGATGATGTACATATGTAACTGCCATTGTATTACTGTGTAGGCCCATACTTACAGTCTACTATATGTATCATTTCATCTATAGTTTCAGCTGGTGAATAGACTGCTGTATTGAAGCACTACGCCAAGGAGCCACATTGAAGAATACTGAAAACTGACACTTTGTTTGTGAGTGTATGTAAGTGTATGATCTCAGGTGATGATGAGCTTACAGACAACAGGCTAGTTGGCCTTAATCCCACACCAGAACACAAGTATTACCTGTGTGTACTCGTGTGTGTGTGTGTGTGTGTGTGTGTGTGTGTGTGAGAATGTCTATCTATTGTGTGTGTGCGTTGTGTGTGTGTGTGTGTGTGTGTGTGTGTGTGTGTGTGTGTGGTGTTATGAGCTTTCTCATATATAGCATGTTAAAACAAGTACGAGGTCTATTCACACGGCCACACAGACACACACACACACACACACACACACACACACACACACACACAGTGTGTGGCTAGATAAGCCTGTTAACACAGCTTTGGCTGAAACAGTGGACCTAACTGTGCTTACATTTATCTATCTAGACTCTGTGTGTCATGTGAGTGTGTGTGCGCAAACACGTGTGTGTGTGTGTGTGTGTGTGTGTGTGTGTGTTTGTTACTCTGTGCATATTTTTTCTTGTTGTGATAGCCAATACACTTGGCTAGGTATCAAAAGAAAAGGACCAGAAAGTTACAGGTTAAGTTTAGGGAATTAGTTGTTAAATTGATTGTGATTAAGAATGGATGTGTGTCAGTGTTATTTTCACACAGTTTAGAGTGATAGAAATGATAAACACTCATCTTGATTTCTCTTGTAACATACATTACACAGCATTTGTGAAGTACATTGTCAGCATAAACGTTATTTAAACATAAACGGTCCGCAGCATTCTGCATTAAATAGCTCATCAGAATTCTCCATACAGTAGTTGAGTGTTTTGTTCCAGCCCAAACTCTGTGGATCCATAATTTAAATATTAACTTTGTTGTGATTTCATGATTAGTGTTCGGGATATTCAGTAGGCTACAGTAACAGTAATGTGCCCCATTAGATCGGCAGAAATCTACTTCAGCCTTACAGTGTTGAGATCAGATGGGGCATTTCAGAAAGCAGGTTTACTGACTAATGTGACTTTGTTAACCCAGAGGTAACAGAAACCTGAGATTTTCAGCTCCAAGAAGTGAGATTAGATTAACTCTAGATCAGTCTAGGTCAGTCACCAACTTATGCTCTGTTAGCAGCTTTTCTTGTAACCTCGACTTATTCATCAGGAAACCTGTCAAGCCTGCAGCACCCGGGAGAGAGTTGTCAGACATAGTGTGCCCTTTTCTTGTTGATTCCATCCCCAGTGAATCCCTTATTATTGTTTTCAGTAACCAGTTTCTTAGTTGTATAAAGTGACAGCTCTGGTTTCTCTTGCTGGCATTTCCAAAGAGATAGAATTAATTTAACATTTGCTTCTGTGTTAAACTAGCTAATATTTTATACTTTATTTTGATGAATGTCACCTGTTATTTTGTCTCTTCTTCTTGCATATTAATATATTAATGTATATTAATCCTCACTCTCTCCTGTTTTCTCCACTCTGTCTTTCTGTTATATTGGAGAAAAAGGAGGAGAGTTGACAGTGTTCTTCTAACCCAAACCCCACCCCCACCTCCCCTTCTAGGGCAGCACTGATAGAGAGAAGGGACAGAGAGAAAATGTGTCACCAGTTTGAATATGTTCTCATATTTCAAACTGATCACAAGGTCTTTTTATGCTGGTCTAATTCAACTGAAAAGCATGTGTAATATATCAGTGGTTGAAACAAATGTTGTGTTTAATTGTTGAAACTTCTGCATTGACTCGGTCAGCAATTTTCTCCCATACAACTCAGCTCTTTTGCAGCTGCTGCTGTTACTTTTTTTCTTAGGATATGCTCTTATGCTGTATAGGATTGCATTAAAACTTCTGCTTCATCATCATCATCAACCTTTATTTGACTAGGTGAGTTAATTAAGAGCAGACTCTTATTTGCAATAACGGCCTAGGTGGGGGTAGTGGCCCCCTTGGGAGGGGTTTGGGGATTAAAATAAAATAAAATAATAAAAAAAAAAATAATAATAATAATAAAAAAAGGGATAAAACAGGGACAGAGTTAACGACAGACATATAGACATACACAGAGTAAGCAGTTGCTGTAGCCAGCACATGAAACACAGACAGGGAAGTTCATATCATGCACAACCATCAGCAGTATTACACATAACAAACATGAAGCACATAAATATTACTGATGTTAAAGACAAAGGGCCCTATCTTGTGCCACCCGCTATCCGCTGCCACTACCCGCTACCCGCAAATTGCGGATTTACGAACTTCTGCTATCCCTAAACGGTATCTTGCGCCACCCGCTACCCGCTATCCGTTATGCCGACTCCGTCATTTGCGCCTGGAGGTGTGTCCGTGGGCGTGTTTCATGCGCTATCCCTAAAGTTGCTATCTTGCGTTTTATCATAAGCCAGCAGCTGTGCTATATTTTTATTTTTAATATTTTATTTGCCCAATCTACCTTGTCAGTAAATTAGTTTACACATAGTTCCACCTCCGCCTCTTGTGTGTGTGTGGTGTGACCCGGGGATTTTACTCAATCAGTACAACCTTGTGACACGTCCACTTGGACACATGTGGCTCCACCTCCCGAATTAACTCGCCTATAATATAATATATAATATGTCTATGTATATAAAGCCAACTTGCTTTAGCCTCAGTAGAAGCCCTGAGAAAATCTACCTCCCTCTCTCCATCGCGGGTTTAGGATTTAGGATTTAGGATAGCGCAGCCTGCCCTTAAAGGCAATGGCACCTGGCACACTGATTGGTTTAACTGGCGTAACGCCCAAAACACGCCTATGCATAATATAGCGGGTAGCGGAGGTGTTTTGCGGATAGCGGGAGGTGCACAAGATAGCAACTTTTACGGGGGAACGCCTCTTCCTAAATCCTAAATCCGCAAATAGCGGGTTTAGGGAGTCTGGCGCAAGATAGGGCCCATAGTATTGCACATAACTGACTTGGAGGCATACATAAATTAATAAGGTTCGAGACACACGGTAAAAACAGACAGAGGGGTGGAAAATAACACAGTCTACCGGAACTTAAGGCACAAATGCAACAAGTGTACAAATCAAACACAGTCAACAGCTGGATTACACAAAACAGGCACAAAAACATATGAACATTTCTGAAGTTAGAGACATACAATAAACACAGACTGAGGTAGTAAGAATAATGAGCAAAGCATTATACAAGCAGCGAATTCATGAACAGAAGTATCGCCAGAAATTAGTAGCAGGCAAGAGGCAGGAGGGAGACAAATATTAGGTACTTGGGACAAAACACACACATGACAAAAACAAAAACAAAACAAAACAAAAAACAAAAATAAAAAGGATGTATATACATACATATACACACATACATATGCTTCACGAGGCATGGGATAAGACACTCTGGTTTCCTTGTTGTCAGTTGCCATGGGGAATTGTTTTATCTGCACTCCACTGCCACTGCCTTTTTAAATTCACCGTGAACACACCTCAATCAGCCTCAACCAACTCGGAGTTGATTGTCTTTGATTGTCATTGTCATTGTTAAACTGGAGGCTCAGGCTTCAGGGTTACTTCAAGATTTGTTAAACCATCTTCCTGAAATAGCTCCCTGGAGATGATTTTGGCAGCCCAACAAAGCCAAATATGCTCTTGCACCATCGTAAATCTTCCAGTAGCTCACTGTTGAGTACTATCACTGACTTTATAAAACACATAGGCATTATGTTTGGCAGATTTATTTACTCTGATCCTGTGTTTGTGTGCTTCTTTGGTAGACTTGGGTAGACTTTGTCACATCATGGTTGTGTTGAGATCTAATCCCAGATAAAGTCTTCCACCACAAAATTCTACGTCCAGTTTTAATCTTGTTCCAGTCCCCACTCTCTTTTTATTTTCCACTCTGTTATTTGAGGCACGTTGTCATCACCTTTGGAAAGACACTGTAGTGTGTGTGCTTATGTCTTTATGTGTGTATTTGTGCATGAATTTGTGTGTGTGTGTGATCATTATGTCGTGATCTGAAGCCATCTGGGTTGGCTGGCTCATTTGCATATCTGGTGTTAACACACATGAATATTCATGACACAGGTCTAAACTGTTATGAATATTCATTTTGCCTTTAGGCCATAGACGGGCGGAGTGGCTGCGATTCCATTCAGGGGAACAGAAATTACTTCAACCTTTAGTGTGGTGGACGAGAACACTTGATGATTGCCTTGGGCCCCTTGATATGCTTGGTGAGCTCCGTAAGTATTTGGATCGTAATACATTTAGTATTTTTTTCACATGGTGGCCGTATTTGATTTGCAACATACTCAGGATGGGATAAACTATGCCTAAGACAGCAAACAACATGGAAACAGAGGGAAATTCAACTGATAATTTGGAAAATAATACATAAATAAATAAGTTTTGAATATAGACCACCGAAAAATAACGGTACTCAATTTGTTCTCTAAAAGGCCTTCTAACTAAATAAGTGCTTTACTTAGTGGATAGTTCCTCATTTAGAATAAAAAGAAAAAAAAAAAAGTTTTCATCAAACCAATTGGCTGCATCAACAACTACTTTGAAAAATATTTTTTTTTAATTAAAGTTTTTGAAGCCAACTCGGCTGCTCCCTCATATTTTGGCTATGAAACTCATTCACACGTACTGCAAGTCCGTTTTATGCAGCTTTGAGAAATTATAATGTGTGTGTAGTGCCTCTGTCTAAAGTGGATGATGTGATCACCCAAAGCCAACACATACACAGACACACACACTCACCTTCTCTCTCGTGTGTGTTCGCAGACACACGCACACTCCTTGGACACACCTCAGTGTGTGCAAGGAGAAAACTTTCAAGACAACCTTATGAATAAAAACAATTGAGAAAACTTTAGGAGGCTGAGTAGCCTGAAGGATCTCTTACTGAGTGTACAATAGTTATCAGTCAAATAGATAGAAATGCAGACCACAGTGATGCTGAGGCAAGAATATCATGATGCAGCAGAGAAACGAGTCCACAGTTGGTGCAAATGACTACAGAAAACAAGGGCAGTGCCCAAGAGCTGGGACTTTGGCCAACACTAACAGAAGCTTGGGCAGCACCCATCTCAACCCATGTGCTAGTGTCTGAGAAAGAGGAGAAATAAACAGATAACCTCACACAATTTACACATGACCCACACACTCAAGCAGACATATTCAGTCACGTACACACTCATAGACTCCCAAACAGCATGCAGAGAGAGAGTCTAGACATGGAGCAACAAGGAGGGAGCTCTACACAGAATTAGCTTCCCTACTTACAAGAGGACGTTTTTCTCAGAGACGGGGACAACATTCTGCTGTTTGCTGATTTTTGGATTCTAGGAACAGTACTGTAGCCAGCATCCTGTGATGGGAGGGCGTGTGGGCATGCATAAAGGATGATGATGCTGGATAAAAATGACCCATGTAGCAATTTATACATTAATAGTGGAGTCACCACTAGCAGCAAAACTAGCAAAACTTCTGCTGCACTGCTTTCAAGGGGTTGAAACTTTCAGGCATGTTGGGACCTCTGACGACAGGCCAATCGCCAATGCAGTGCCAGTACTTTGCCATTGACAGCTGCTAAAAAATACCTATTGCCACATCACTGATTGGGTGTGGCCAGAGGTACAGCTTCCCTCAAAGTTTCAACTCCTTGAGAAGCTAGAATAGATAGAAAGTGATAAAAATTACTTGTGGTCAGTTTTCTGGCAGCAGAATTTTGTATAAATTAAAGGTTTTTAATATTACAGTTTTGTAGGCCAGAAAGAAGTTGTCTTGATGAAACAAAACTGTGTGTGACAGTTTGAGCTTCAGCTATGTTTAAATCAGGGTATGTTGTCTTTGTGGTACATTTTGGTGATCAAGTCAGGGCTGGATTGTGGATGCAGTGTTCACCAGTATTGTTGACAACACTGCATCTGCAGAGCAGTTCAGACCCCTGTCTTTTGGGGGTAATTTTCTTCTTTGTTTTTCACTTGAGTTATGGTTAGCCATGCACCAAACTGTAGGTTTCTTTCAGTTTTAGTAGGGATAAACAAGTTATTACTTTTGCTGCCATTCATCTAAATATCAGATTGGAACTGAATTATCCACACACTATATCCAAATTCATTTTAATAATAAAGTTAAACAAAAAGTTTTTGTCCTCTCAGTTGACACAAGCGCTGAGTCAGCATCAATGGCTGTGTCCATGTGGCAGAAAAGTTCAGCTTTCACTGGGTGGAAGTATTCCTGTTATGTCTGTGTTGAGTGAAAGGGTGACAAAGAAAATGGACAGTGGAGAGGTAAAGTTATGAATTTTGAGGGTAAGAAAATTCAAAATTAAAGACAACTCTGGCAGCTTTCTGTGAATTCTTTTTACCCTCCTTTCACTGACTTTAAATTTGGAGATGTAACAGAAAAGTTAAATAATGATTAGCATAATGAATTATTGTTCCCAGAAAGTAACAAGCACTGAAATTACTTGAACTGACAACACACCCTCCTGTTTTCTCGACCTTTTTTCTGTCTTTCTCTCTCTCTTTTTTTTTTTTTTTTTTTTTTTTTTTTTTTTTACAATTTCTCCACCTCTTCTCTCTGTTCTTGTCTCACTCAAGTTGACATTTGGAATATAAAGGTGTGTGTGTGTGTGTGTGTGTGTGTGTGTGTGTGTGTGTGTGTGTGTGTATTAGTATGCAGGGCGGAGGGTTTAGTGACTGAAGAGGTATAATGATCTCTCATCTTTAATAATATGCACACAGACACAGACACACACACAAACTGTGACACATACACATTTGCACACACCCTCACTCATTTGCTTTCAAAGTAAGTGTCATTATAGTGGTTGCTGTATGATAGTAACCATACATACTGTGTGTGTGTGTGTGTGTGTGTGTGTGTTTGCAAGTTTTCATTCATTGCTATGTCAGAAAGAGGTAAGGAAAGAGAGATGGGACTTTGTGTGTGCATGAGAGTTCATGTATGCCTGTGTCTGTCTTTGTGAGTGTATGCTCAAATTATGTTAATCTTGGTGCATTTAAACACACAGCAAAATAGTGAAGAATATGGGAAGAGTGTAACCTCTCTTTCCCTCTCTCTCACACACACGCAAATCCCAAGTGCTTTTAAAGAAAGCAGTGGGGAGAGAACAAAGAGCCTCCTTGAAGAATAGGCATGAATTATTCAATCTATCAGATAAGAGGAGAGGGAGAGAGAGAGAGAGACAGGCAGAAATGGAGAGTGTGTGTGGGGGTATAGAAAGAAAAAGACAGATGGATTGACAAGGACGGTAGGGCATTACATTGTGTGTATTAACAGTAACATTGACAGAGCCATTGAGACCGTCCTCAGGAGATTTTCGATAAAAGAACACAACTTTCCTTCCATCTACATGAAGAGGCGGAGTACATAACTCATGGCTTCCCTTCCAAGCCATAAATCATCAGCAGAGTAACCCTAAAAGTGTACAGGGTGTCTGAAATGTCTGGCATCACAAGAAAATCACTCTGTTTCACAGACAAAACACATGGTGTTACTTATCCACATGATGTCAGACTTTTTAGACAGCAGGGTGTCATTTCCCAGCTGCTGGAGCGACTTTACTTCCTGGGGCTACCTGAAGGAAAACGTTTCTTGTGTGATAATTCAGAGCCAGCAGTGGATCAGCAGCAGCGTCAGTGCAGCTGTCAATCCAGACATATTTTATTGAATACAAAGAAACATGGTGCTCCCTTAGTACTGTAGCAAATCTTTGTTCCTTTTTGTAGCAGATATGTGAAGAAACCTTTCTTGTATAGTCAAATTACTGTGCTACCTATGTACCAGCTGTTGATCCAGAGATGTTTTAGCAGATACCAACAAGCATGACAGTCATTTAGCACTATAGTAGTAGTATTGTACCATTGTTTATTTTTTATTTATTTATTTATTTTTACCTGCTGTCGATTCAGATGATGTGCTTTATTAGGTTCAAAGTGATTGTATTCCTTTTGTTGTATTGTAGAAGTGCATAAGTACTGACATAGTGATGTTGTATTATAGCTGGATGTTCTGGATATATTGTTCTGGATATACTGTCTCAGACCCTGTCACTCTGCCAGGGTTTATGCAGAGAAAATGTATAGGGAGATATTCCACATCCAAGAATATGCAATGGAGCAATGTAGAATGCAAAAACTCAGGTTAACAGAGTCAAACGAACAGCGGTGAGACTTCTTCTGCTCTTTAAATGATAATTTTTATTTTTATTTTTATTTATTTATTTATTTTTTTTTTTACTGTGCATCGGTGAAAATTGCTAGACAGTAATTGTCAGGTACACATTTCTGTATGGTTAGATGACTGATATCTGGAACCATCATCACATCATGCCAGTGTAAATCTTCTGAAATCATTTTACAATCATTGATTTCAAATAAACTTAAAATTGTGTCTGGATTATAAATATTGGGCAGAGTAACAGTGACTAATAGTCAAGTTACTGGTAAATATTTGGAAACAAATGTCGTGATCAACCATGCGCGCAGTTTGGCTTGGGGTGGGGGGGGGCACACTGCCCCCCCTAGTGGCCAGAGTGCAAATTGCATCTGTCAGAGTGGAAGCGACCGTCTCATCAGCTGATGGATGTTGGCAGTGTTTTTTTAAAAACTGATTTGGACTGGAAATGGAATAATTAGCTAAGGCAGGCTGCCATCGCCCAACGATCTGGATGGAATTCCATGCACAAAGCTGGAGAGGCCAAGTCCCTACAGAGAGCAATCGCTTATTTTGCTAACGTTAGCACTAACAAAGAGCAATCGCTTCTTTTGCTAACGTTAGCACTAACTTAGCTAACGTTAGCTAGTCTAGCTACTTCAGGGTACTAACGTTGTAAACTCGGTTTAGGCTAACATTACTATATTTCAGCTACCATGGATTATGGCTATACCTCCTCCCCTCGTGTTGCCCCCCCCCCCCAAGTCAGAAAGTCAAACTGCACCTATGTAATCAACATTTTATAGCATTTAGCCCCATTGAAAGCTTCATATGCTATTTAGTTTGGCAAGTGCTCAGCACTGCCTTTGATGTCCTAAAGACTGCATTGCACTCTTTGTGTAGTTCAGGCAAGACGCAGTTAAATATCTGAGCACACCATAGAACCTGAACTATCAGAAAACCTATCCTTTACCTCTTACTAACAGCCATAATTTTCAACAGTGGGGGAAAAAACAGCAACAACAACAACAGCATACAAGTGCAGTACACTAACAATAAGACAGCTAACGTTACATTACCTAATCTATCTGGGACAGAAGGATACATTATGACATTATGAAGGATAATGGGGCAGCAGAAAACAAGGCAGTGTTCTTAATACTTCAAGTGGATGATGGAGGTCTCTTGCCTTGTAAACCAGGAATCTCCATTTCAGAACCATGGACAGCGATGGTTGTGCCAAGAAACAAGTTACTCTGTATGCACTGTATTCCAGCTAAAGCATTACTGTGGAAGTTTTGCAGCAGGGGTATTACAGTGCTGTGGTCACAGCTATTGATGCAGATGCACTTTAACTGATGCAAACAAACATGATACCCTTTTTATGATGTAAAGTAGTGTAATAGTAGTGGGACAGATATAGTACCATAGCACTGATGATTGGCTTTGGCCTCTTAAAATACATGGTACTCTCTTGCAGCAGTCAAAATTTGACAGGTATTTTGTGTTAAAATGTGTCTGGAAGTTGGTGTTGGTCATGTTGAGTGAGTGATTTCTCTGTAATTCCTGATTATTTGGACATGCTGTTCTGTCAGCTTTTGTTGGTAAAGGCTAGGGACATAACAAGAGAAAGAGGAGCTAAAGAGAGAGCTTAAGAAAAGAGAGAAAGAACAACAGGAGAAGCTTTGGAATTTCATCCTTTATTCAACAGCAGAGATCAGAATGGAGAGAAGAAGCAGTAACAGAGCTCTGAAAAGGAAAAGAAAGAAAACACCAGAGCGATTGCAGAGGGAGATTGGATTTCATAATTTATTCAAGAGGCAGGGAGAAAGAGAGAGACTGAGGGAAGTAAAGAGAGCGAGTAACAGAGAAAAGGGCCTAAGAGGCTTTAAAAGACCCTGTAGGAAGTTTAATATCAGATTTCCCAGTCATCTTTCTCCATTTTATCCCTTTAGCCATTGGCTCCACAGCTGGCAGCCAGTCACTTGGGAAGACAGCCTGACTAGAATGAGGTGATTTACATTTACTCTTGCCATTTTTGTCCCCCAATTCAATTAAACTTCATTCTTGCTGAAGGGACACAAAATGGCCATCACAGAAAGGAAATGTGGCATCAAGTAAATGAAACAGTTTACTTGTTGTGAAGCAATGAATGATGCATGAGGGAGTGTCATATGAGGCGATCAACTTGGCTTCATCTCAAAGCCATGAATGAGCTGTTAAAGGGCGCTTCCTCCAGGGTGCTCCTTTTCCCAGAAGACTTTTAATTGTTTTACTCTTTACAACATCAAGAACCAAAATTTTTGTCATTCAATCAGGGATAGAGACTTCAGTCTTTTATACCTGCTATCAAACTTCATCACTATGCATTAAAAATAATTTTCTCTAATGATAGGCTTCCTGTCCTTTATTGAGCAGTTTGTAATTATGAAAAGGAGGCACAGTGAAGCTCTAACCATTAATTTATTCAAAGCCACTACTTTCTTCCATGTTCACAATAGTGTGCATGAATGATTGTTATTATTTAAACTCTGAGACCCACGGGCT
>NC_044001.1:25881105-25886105 GCF_902150065.1 Myripristis murdjan
TTTTTCCCTGGCTTTTTTTCCCCACTGGACAACAGATTTTTGTTTTTCCAGTCCTTTATTTATTTATTCTTTTATTTTATTTTTCTTGATGCATTTAAGATAAAAAAAAAATATGATGTAAACACAAGATAGAGAAAAGCAAAGCTATATATAAACTGGGAAATTGGTAGTGTAGCTGAAATCTTTCTAACCTAATCAATACAGAATCACTCTAAATAAAGTTGGTACTGAATCACAGGTACTGAATCGGGACCTTGTGAATCAAAGAAAAAATTGTTTTTGTTTGGCTGGAGACCCCCTGGACCCTCTGTAGGGAGGGTGTTCCCATTTTGAAAACTGCTGCCACAGATAAGGAAATGAAAAATGGGGGAAAAGCAGAGACAAAACCTGGTGTGTGTGCACAGCCGACAGGTGTTGCACTGACAGGGTCATTACTGCCATAATGACCCAGTTATGACACACTGGAAGATGGGTACCCACCACCCCGCCACACACACACACACACACACACACTGCCTCTTTTTCTCCTTTATCTCTCTCTCTCTCTCTCCATTTGACCTTAAGGCAATCAATTGGCACGTAGCAGATTCCGATTTATTACCAGCTGTGTGTGAGAAATAAGATGTGTGGATGAATAAGATGTCATGTTTTTGAGCTTTGTGTACATGTCTGTGTGTGAGCATTTGCCTTTTTGTGTGACTGGGAGTGTGCTTGTGTGTGTGTGTGTGTGTGTGTGTGTGTGTGTGTGTGTGTGTGTGTGTGTGGCAAAGTGTATAAGTGAGACGGTTTGAAAATGTGTGTTTGGATCTGTGTGTCTGGGTGTGATGAGTCAAGAGGAAAGCGGTTGTGACATGTGGCATGCTCGGTGGGCAGCAGCGTGACAGGATGTTGCAGGGAAGCAGAACACACACACACACACACACACACACACACACACAGAAGAACCTGTCACAGTTGTACTGGAAGCTTTTAGCACTTCTTAGCAAAGCAATCTTCCTTGGGAGTGTGAAAAAACACAAGGACAAAATATCACGAAATAAAAGACACAGACACACGCAAGTCCGCATCCAGACAGCAATGCACATAAATCTGGGGACAGCAGTGGCCTTCCAGCAGCAACAGCATGTTTAGGTGCAAAAGGTTGCTGATTTGAGGACCTTTACAGCTTTCAGGCAAGAACTGAGAGTTATTAGTCTGACCTTGGAATAAAAACTCTTACAAGCCCTCAGCAAGGCAATTAAACCCAATTTGCTACAGTGAAGCTGCTAAATGACCAGTCCAAAATTCGTCTGAGTCATTTGTGTGGAGCTCCTTACTTTTTTACATGACTTGTATGCATGATACCAGGGTTGTTAGAGACCACCCCATGTTCAGAGGGGAAGACATTGATTTTTTTTTTCCTGGTATTTATAGTTATGTGGGTGCAGACGTGGGTCAAATAATTGTTTTGCAAGTACAGTAAGTCTCAAGTCCTGAGTCTAGTCATAAGTCAGACAAGTTCAAGTCAAGTTCCAAGTCCTAAACAAGTCATAATGCACTCTTTAACAAACTTCATAACATTTTAACACAGCTCATGATGCAGTAATTTACACAAATCATGGATGCTTTTTTCAAGTGTGTATTTATTACTTTACAAATAAATAAGAAAAAAAAGCATTCCAATTTCATGAAAGCACAGTGGTCAGAAAGAGACAGAGATATTATGTTATATCTATACATATCTATGTATATCTATCTAGCTACCTTTTTTCTATAGATCTATATCTTTATATCTATTGATAGACAGATGTATAGATAGATAGATAGATATCGATATTGGTATACACGCACAACAATTGGATCACTTTATTTGTTCAAAGGTAGGATGATAACCAACCCCGTCTTCCCATGTGGAACAATTTATTTAACCTCTAATCTCTAATCTCTAATTTAGCCACAGGGGGATCAATAAAGGTAAATCTAATATAATCTAATAATCCATTACCACATTCCATTTCAATTTACTAGTCTATTGTTCCTATTCAGTTTGAGTATAATAGTATATATTTTGTCTTTGTGTGTAATTTTAGATTGCCATGTTCAGAGTGCCGCAACCCCTTTCTTGTTATGAAGCATGTAATACTGTATCATTGTTACACCGGTGACTCTGCTGTAACTGTTTGATAACATAACTGTCGTTCTCACGCACAACTTGATTGGTTGAGTGCGGATCTGAGGGGTCGATTTGAGGATGTCAGTCAAAATTCATGTTTGCAACGACAGGTCAGAAGTTACTTCCTTAACATTCCTTGTAAAGAGGCTGCAAGCATGGGTTGACTGCATCATTTTTTATCTTTGGCCCTGAAGAAGGTCAAGTCTTTCTGTGTCAAAAGGCTCAAATCCATGTGAAGTCACAAGTCACTTGTGTTCAAGTCAAAGTCAAGTAGCAAGTCTTTCTTGATATTAGGGCTTTAACTGACTCACAATTTCCAGAGTCGACTCAGAGTCGATCTTTCAATACACTGGCTTGACTCTTCATCGCCATCCTTCATCCCCCTCCTCCCTTGCTCTGATGGTGCAAGGGGGGGAGGGGTATTCCTGCATAGTGGTCAAGGGTAACATTGTGACTCTGCATCAGCAAAATGGCTAAAATACTAGATGCTAAAAAATGATCATATCAACCAAATAATGGGAATTTCCCAGTTTGGGATCAATAAATTATACCTATCTATCTATCTATCTATCTATCTATCTTGTCAGTCATCAGTCACATTGTCCCCTAGAAACTGAATTGTTTTATCAGAAGGTTTGGAAGTTTGCATGCCAAGTGATATTAGATGATGAGACTTTTCTCTCATCTGTTGGTTCAAGAGTTTTAATGTTCCATGGTGATCTAAATACAGTTTCGCAGACCTGCCTGCCTGTAGAGTTCTAGGGAAAAAAAAACTGGTGCTTGTGCACCTGTGCATTTGTGCGAGCGTGCATGTATGCAAGTGTGTGAGAGAAAAACTGAGAATATGTGTGAGTGTACATGCATGAAACCAATTTTGTTTGTGTTTGTGTGTGTGTTTGGGCCTTGCATGCGTGTATATGTACACAGCAGAAATTGTTACATAATCACTTGAGTAATTATCAAGTAATTATTAAATAGTCAACATAATTATACCACAAATACTTTTGTGTACTGTACATCAGTTGAGTTTACAGCATGTGTGTGTTTGTGTGTGCTTGAATGTAAGTGCGTACAAGTCATTTAAAATGGACTAAATCATATCTTGAATAAATAACTACACTCAGCACACTATCCCTACTAAACTATTTAATGTTTGTTTGTGTATAATTATTTGCAATTTGTAATAATGTTTTTTCTATTCTGTATGGGCCTTTACTTTGTGTGTGTGTGTGTGTGTGTGCGTGCGCACATGTGTGTGTCAATTCAATTCAATTCAAATCCTTTATTTAACCAGACAAGTATCATTGAGATTAAAACCTCTTTTACAAGAGTGATCTGGCCAAGCAAGGCAGCAGAGACAAAGTTACAACATAAAAAAAACATTCCAACAGGCAAAAAACCACAACATAAGATTCACAACAAAGTTCAAATTCTATGCAAATTTCAGATACAGTTGCATTTACCAAGAGAACTGGTTTCATAGCTTTTTAAAATGATTTTAAATTCTCCTAGTGAGACTAGTCCTGGTAGTTTGAGGTCCTTTTGTAGCTTGTTCCATGCAGAAGGACCAGTATAACTAAAAGCTCTTTTACCTAATTCGGTTCTCACTCTGGGGACAACCAGCTGAAGGGTATCTTTGGATCGAAGGGCATGCTGGTCCTGCTTGATGCACAAAAGTACGCTTAAATAAGTGGGTACCAGCCCAATCAGAGCTTTGTGCAAAAGAGAAAACCACTGCATGAATCTGCGTGTGGAAAGAGATGGACATAAAGAGTGCAGTGATGCACTCAATTGCCACATCTGGTGACAAAGCGTAAGGCAGAATTCAACGAAGTATCCAGCCTTCTGAGATACTGATCAGGTGCATGCATGTAACGTAAATCACCATAATCCAGTAGAGGGAGGAAAGTAGTCAAGATCAGGTGACTCCTAACCTTAAGTGAAAAGCAGGGCCTGTTTCTAAAAAAGAAACCGAGTTTAAGCTTCAGTTTTGAAACAAGTTTATCTATGTGTGACTTAAATGTTAGGTTCTCATCCACTGTAATACCTAAATACTTGTAGGAGGTGACCCTTTTGATTTCAATTCCTTCTGCTGTCAGTAGTTTGGGGAGATCTGTTGGAAGTCTTTTCCCATTTGAGAAAATCATATACTTTGATTTGTCAGAATTTAACACAAGCCTAAGCTGAATAAGGTGAGACTGAACAATATCAAAGGCAGATTGCAAGAACTCCATAGTTTGCACAACGCAAGGGGATGAGCAGTAATGACCATGTCATCAGCATAAAAATGGTGAGCAGCATTTGACATGTTATTACAAAGATCATTTACATAAATGGAGAAAAGTAGAGGTCCCAGCACAGACCCTTGGGGTACGCCCTTAAGTACGGGGAGGAAACAGGATGAAAAACCAGCCGACTGGACACACTGAGATCTACCAGTGAGGTAATTTGAAATCTGTTTTTTATATATATATCAAGGCCACCACCTTTCCTGGGCCGATCACATCGAAAACCATTGTAACCCTTAATTGAAATGTTTTTGTCGGTAACAGACTTCTTAAGCCAGGTCTCAGACAAAACAAGAATATCCGCATCAGTAGAATTTGCCCAGATTTGAAATTGGTCCAGCTTAGGAAGTAGACTTCTAACATTCAGGTGGATAACACCAAGCCCAGATCTCCCTTTAAAATCGCAGGGAGTATTCAGGCTTGTGATACCAGGGCCAGGGTTAGGGTGAACGTTTCCAGAGAGTAAAAGCAAAAGGATTAAAAGGCATTTCTTCAAATTCATAGGTTTCATTGTAGCAGCACACTTTGCACAGCACTTGAATGGTTCAGGTCTTACCTGT